>NW_027113287.1:215228-216346 GCF_000696795.3 Halyomorpha halys | reverse complement strand
TTGGGCTGCTATCTACACAGCATACTTATTCAAATCTGATCGGACAATCTTTTATTAATCTTACAATCAATATAGGGGCATAACAAGTTAAAATACATAATAATATATGACTTTCTCTCCTTTTTTTTTCCTCTTTTTTTTTTTGTTTTGCTTTGGTTCTTTTACCTTTTTATTCTTTTCTTTTTTTTTTATACTTTATTTTTTTTAATCTCTCTTTTTTCACTATCTTCCTTTTCTATCCTTTTTTTTCTTCATGTTTTCTCTTTCAACCCAATGTGACTTTTCTTTATTTTTTTCTTTTCTTTATTTATCCCCTCTTTAACATAAATAAAACATATCTAAAACACAAAAAACAACTAATATTCAATCTATATAAATAGAATATAAACTTGTAATATGTACGTCATCAAATTGATAAAAGGAGATAGATTGATATATAAATATACATAATATAAATAAACAACAAATAGATATACAAAATAACAAATATAGGTAAAAATTGAAAAAAAATAATTATTAATTCACTAACAAATCAGAATCAATAGCAACTAATATATCAAAATTCACGAACAACTTTTTACCCGAGAACAATTATAAGGAAACAAGTACAATGACATTAAAACAGTAAGGTAACAATCATTAGAACTAAATACCTAAAACATTCATGTTTTAAATTATCTGCCCAATTCAGGACCGAAACATCACTAGTTAAGAAGCAGAGGCTAATAGTTAATCTGGAGTTTATTAAAGAAAAAACTCCAATAATAATGTATAACGCGTATTAGGTACAAATTAATATGCAATACAAAACTAAATATATAGATAATATTAATAATAATTGATGAGGTTTCATTTATTAGAGAAAATGAAAAAAATTCACTAACAAATCAGAATCAATAGCAACTAATATATCAAAATTCACAAACAACTTTTTACTAGAGAACAATTATAAGGAAACAATCAAATTTTAGATTGAATGACTTGATATAAAATACGAGAATGATTTATTGAAAAACAGGCGATTGGCAGTACTAATAAAGTAAAGAGAAATCCTATATTCAAAAAGAAGAAAGTTGTGCTGGCCAACTGATTGGGCTGCTATCTACACAGCATACTTA
>NW_027113287.1:197323-214638 GCF_000696795.3 Halyomorpha halys | reverse complement strand
ATTAGGTACAAATTAATATGCAATACAAAACTAAATATATAGGTGATATTAATAATAATTGATGAGGTTTTATTTATTAGACCAATAGAAAAAACAAAACAAGAAAAATGTCTTTGGAAATATTATTTAATTTAGGTGTACTTAGGTCTGTATGTTTTTAATATTTTTTGTCAACACTTCACTTATTTTATTTTCATCACCAGTCAATCTGAAGAGCCATTTAAATGGCTACTTAAAACAGTTTAAAAAATATGTATTATTACTTCCACTATAATGGACTGAATAACTTATAATGTCCATAAAATACTAGGAAGAAATAAATTTATTATATGACACTCTAAAATCACAGCACAGTATTTCAGAAAACTGAGGTGAGGAACTGGTGTCAAAGCGATAGTAAGGTTCGATACTCTAAGAGGAACTGCTGTTTCTTGAATGAAGACTTTATAAAATAATGTGATAGGAATAGGTTTAACTGATGGGTTTTTTCCAAGAGTTGCAACCTAACAATGGTCTACGAGCCTCTCTTCAAGGACCGACTATGTGGCTCACAGAATAAAAAATTAGTTTTCAGTATGACTGATCAGTGTAAACCAAACAATATAATAAAGAAATAAATTCCATAAATTGTTATAATTCTTTATAATAAGGTGGTCGAGGAGCTAAAAATGACCCTACAACTAACACAATTAATAGAATTGGCTTCGTTAAAGAATTATTTTTTAATTCTTACCATAAACTTACCATATGCATCTAGTAACAGAATCCTCATCTTCTGGAGCAGTTTCAGTTTCTTCACCATCCTCCGTGTTACCAGCTGCAGTTTCACCATCAGAAGATATATCAGATTCTTCTCCCCTTACACTGATATTCCTTGCTTCAGGGGTCAGACCTCTAGTGTAGCCTATAATAAAATTATTATCAATATATTTATAAAAATCTGTTGTGGTGGGCACATCAATAAACTTTCACTTACCGTCCTACTTTGAATTGAAATTATCGCTCGTTTCGAAACCGACATTTTTATATTATTCATGACGGCAATACTTCCCTGTACTAATTTCCCAAATGAGCCTTTCTGTTGACAGATGGACAAATTCTAATTTCAACAGTTTTTAAGAAAGCACAATATTTCTTATTCCAAAACTTGAACACTTTTCTTTTGTATAAGGGTGGCAGAAATATATGAACATAACTGGCAATAATTATTAATTATATTAACTATTTTCATAGTAACAACTATAGTTGTTAACTACTTTGTTTCCTTTGGACCACATTCCCGACCTTCTTCATAATTTGAAAAATACGGTCAATCATTTACTTATATAAAAATATAACAGTTAACTAAAATTTACATTGTACTCTTAGTCATTTATTTAATTCTAAATTACTATTGAATCAATATTAAAGATACTAAGATAGATTTTTTTAGAGTTCATCATCCTGCGAACTGAAAGACTCAAATACAGGTTAAGTGAAATCAAAGAAGTAATTATTGAATAACTATTTCAACATTACAGCAGTTATCAGATGGGTGAAATAGAAAAACTAATAGCACATGTGCTGGCCTGTTTTTGGTCTAACTAGTATTAGAAGAGATCTTTTATTTAAGCATTTTGGTCAATCTCTAATACCTTTAACAAATTTCTAAATTGAATATTACATTTTCTAAAATTTTTGGCTTTCCACCAGTAAATAATACTGTTATTATTTTCAGAAATGTGTTTTTAAACTGAAAAAAACTATTTTCTCTCTTATCTTTTTAAGTTAATTATCAAATCCTTTCATAATTTATATTTACCTTTTCATTACTAATAAATATAAATGTGATATAGTTAATTATTTCAAATAGACAAAATTAAAAGTACTTTAAAAGATTTTTTTTAAATGCATTATTAAAGCTTTGTCAGGCTATTTCGATGAAGAAAAGTCCCATTTTATATTAAATATCACAGAGTTTTACTTTATCAAATTTAATAAAAATTGTTGGAGCCGTTTTGGAGGAAATACTAGAAAGTACATAATTAATTAATAGGAAGTGGCGATTCCGGTACATCGATTAAAAAAAAAAAAAGTTGTAACATTCCAGGCATAAATCTGCCCTAAATATGCAATTTCAGGTTCATATGACTTTTCAGTTTAAGCTGAATTGATAACACAAACACACAGACCAGTTTGTGAGACTTGGTCATTTGGACCCAGGGGACCTCGAAACGTTTATTTTTGTCGAAAATTCAAATTAAAAAATATCCACAATCACAATGCTTCCCCTTACTATATATGGTAAGTGAAAGTAAAACAATTATAATCACAAAACATTTAAAATTACTAACCTGTTCGAAAAATGGGTGTAGGTGGCTGGAGGTTGACAAGCGGTTGCTGTCTAGTTCCATTAGGCAATGAAATACCATTTGGATGAGTAGGACCAGCTATTTTTGGAGAGATTAACGATGTGGATGAAGGAGCAGGAGCACAATAATTATGGTCTTGAAGAACATACTGTCAAAAAAATTTAAGGGTAAATTCCTATAACTTTGAAAACAAAGCTAAAGCAAAATAATTTATCTATATAAGAGATATGATTATACTATATAGACTATACCCTAAATGTTTCTGCAGTTTGGATTATAGACGCAAACTTCTTCATCCAAATAAGACCAGGATAATAGGAGTCGATATTAAATATAATGATAGGTTTGAAATAAAAAAAACTCTAACATTTAAAAATTCTACAAAAAAATTATGTGTTGAAAAATGAAGTAAAATATTAGATAACCTGATAGTTTAAGGAGTAGTGTTTAGTACATTTCGGCCTCCTCTCAACGATTCCTTCAATTTCTTCTTCCTCATTTTTCTTTTTGGGACTTGACCTAACAAAAACAAGTCTAATTAAAATTCTGTAAATGTATTGTTTAAGAATTGAAAGCAATATATAACTACAAGCATAACATAGCTACCAAAACTAGAGAAACTGGATAAGCGTAAAGATAAAAATAAAAAAACTAATAGCTATGGATATCATTAGCTGAACATATAATTATATAAAGTTGGCAAAGAAATATAATACAAAAAAATATATTTAATTACCTCTCCAGAGAAAGAAACAGCGACCCTATATAATGAAGGAATTGCTGCTTCAAAAGGCCAAATAAGTTGATCCAAAATTAAAAATTCTTAATTATTTAAAACCAAAGATAACTCAGAAGAATTTATTATCGACAAACAAAGCACTTTTACTCTTCAAGCCAACTTGTGTCCAAGAGATACATTTTTAGTTACTCTTGATTATTTTTTTAGTGAAGAAAACTTGAAATGATTAAAAATAATTCAATAAAATAAAAAGATATTACAGTAGAGCGTCATCAGATATCTGAAAAGCAGTAATCGTAAGTTCAAAAACATGAATTGGATACTCTGAGACAAATAAAAAATAGCTTCTTATTTTATCTATTTTTCCATGTTTTATACAAACAATTTTTTGACCAGTTTTATATATATATTTAAAATTTTATATAAAATTTAAAATATTGGTTACCACACTTCCTCCTAGAGAAATCGAGTAGATCAGAAATTTCATTTGTATTGCTATAATCATAATTCACTAAAATTGTTATATGCTTAAGAGATATTTCTTCCTGATGTAATTTCTTTGATCCAAATCATGACTATAATCACAGACAGAATAGAGATACAAATTAGGTTATTTGTTCCTGACAATTACTTTGGACCATTTCTTGCTGAGGTCTTCTAGAACCTTCCTGAGCTAAGTTAATCCAGTGTGATACAACTTATACACCTGAGTGTATTTTGTTATTTTTTTGTTTTCACTGCTTATATAAAATGAATAGACCAAAATGATTTGTAGACATTCTTTTTTTTTAGTGAATTTTGATTAACCACCCCACACAACACTAGTTCAGATAATGACGCTCTACTAATAATTCCGTGATTATGATATATTACAGCATAACTATATTGAATAATAAACTTTGAGGATCTCAATAATTCTAAGATCTGTAATAAACATAAATAAAACATAAAAAGCAAATCAATAATAGAAAGCATGCAGGCGTTCTCTGTTACCTGAGAATGAAGCAAAATTTAATTTAAAAAAAAAATCATGCTAATGTGGTTTGGGAGAATGTTACATGCAGCAATAGACTAACTCATAAAGTTAGAGTCATTATTGTTACAGCCAGGGGCATTCAACATTTTCCTCAATAATTGATGTCTCTGTTAGACATCCAGTAACTTCCCAATTTATAGCAGCCTTATCCTATATATCAATCGATTGGTTTTTTCATGCAGAATAAAAACAAATGATTGTTAATCATATTAAATGTATAAAAAATTACAAAAACCAAAACTTACTAATACAGTAAATTAGGCCAAGAACATTTTTTTGAAAAAAATTCATAACTCCTCACAATTTAATCCACATCTAACGTTACCATAACTTTTGGAAACCTGAGTTTCAAATCTTTCAACCCATATCAATATCTTTTAGATTATATGCCTTTATAAGGGGGAAAATTAGTATCAAATCGACAAAACCAGCTTAAACATTTTATTATAAATAAACTTTTATCTCTATAAGTCATTCCTAAGGCTTAATCATAATGTATCAAATCATCTAGATCATTTAATACCTTTAACAATTATTTTGCATGAAAAAAAAAAATCGATTGGCATATAATGACCATTAAATGGATGCAGAGCAGGTGGAATGAGATAATATAAAAATTTGTAAAAGGATATAAACATTTTTTTCTTGGCTCGTAGGGATTATTGGCAAGAACCTTAAGACATGTGTCTAATATTTTTAGACTTAGTATCACCATGAATAGTCTCATTGAAATCGGTGATCCCACCTTCACCAGTCTCCCCTCGGTTAATTCTGAAGTCAATTATTTTTTTTTTACCTTTAATAGGTGAATATTAATGTTTATCCCCCTTATCTTTATCTAATGTTTATTCCCCAAATATTTATTGTTTTTTACTGTATAATCTGTGGGATGAATCAGGCCCAATTATGTCTTCTTAATATTTATATCCTTATTATTCATGTAATTATGTAAACGTGTTATTTTGAAACATAAAAATAACTACTTTGCAGTGAAAATTTTTCCCTTTGGTCTAGGCAGTAATTTAGAGTTTTATCTCACATATAAGGTGATACTGAACATGTTGAGATTCATATACAATCCATTTAAGTGTCAACAACAATCTATATTTCATGTCTGATGGAAAGCACGGCTCATCATCACTACCAGTCTATAGTTAGAAATTTACTTATTTAAGATGGCTTATTAGCTTTGACCAACAGAAGTTAATAAAAGTGACTTAGTAAGTTGATAACTAGCATGGAAAAAAAAATTATATATACAAATATGTATGAAAGTGAACAGTAGAAATGAATATTTCTACATTAAGAACATTCAGAGACAGATTAATATCCTGAACAGAATAGAAGTGGCTGAGTCTTCAGACTGCGTCCTGTGTGGAGATGGTAAGATGACCGGCAATCACATATTTACATTTGCGGCAACGGCGGACTTAATTACAGACAGGAGTTACATGAACAAAGCTAAATTATACTGGGCTGTTTGAAACAAAATGGTAGAAATGCCTCCTTTGGCGTGGGAAAAAAAAAAGATTAATATCCATACATAAGTTTTAGAACCAGTATAGTTTATTTACAATTAGTACAATACCTAAAAGAAAAGTCTTAAAAATGAAATACAAAACACTCTGTATTGTTGTGCATCCCTGGTTATAACATTGTTTTTTTTTAAATCAAAGCAAAGAAAGCAAAATGGAAAAGATTAGCTTTAACCAGGCATAGACACAGACTCCTTTTTACATACATGAGCTTTGGTAGAGGTCTAGCAAGAGCAGAGATGTTCCTGGCTGGGAGGATCCTTGGCCCAGTAGGGGACATCGGTAGCTTGTGTCGGGCCTGACTCCTCGGTGGAACGATAGCCCCTCTGCCACCACCACCGGCAGCCCTGCTCCAACACACCGCTTCGGGGTTAGACACACACACGCTCACTCACATCATTTCCACACACATATAATCACAACACATTGTAAGCTTTGGGGGGCATGTCAATCTGTCTTCCCCAAAATACAATTAAAGCTATAAAATTAATGAGAATTAACCATGGTCAAGGCAAAAAATATAATTGTTTTACTAACCCATATGGATTTAGTTGAACTACTAAGCTAGTTTGTGCCTCAGGCGGTCCTCCCCCGGGCTTCATCTTCTTTGTCTGAAAAAAATAACAATAAGAATATGTCAATGAATGATAAGAAATATAAACTAAAAATAAAAATAAGAAAACTGTTACTTTAAAGTGAATACACTAAATGATGTTAAAACACACACTTTGTTTTAAAACTGTCAAAATAATTGAGGGAAAAAATGAATGATCACACTTATTATAGTTCTTTAAACAATAGTCAACTATTTATAATAAATATAATGCAACAACCACAATTTACCATTAAGTAAATGTTACATTAATACTTTATTTTACTCACCTTCACATGATTCAGTAAAGAAGACTATAAGAAGTAGCTTATAGACTCCTAAAGAAGAATTATAATAAAAACTAATGGATCTGCAACGACCCTGACAAATCCGTTATCACATTTTGTACAATAGAGTGGATATAATTTTTCATAATAAAATTCTGAATGTCTTTTTAAATAATGCATGGGATGATAAATTATTTAACTGAAATTTACAGCTGTATATAAAATAATATACACAGCGTGAATATGTAGAGTAATACATGAGGATGATTTAATTAAAAACTAGCATCACAAATGATCTAGGATTAAAGGAAAAGGAGTGATTAGGGAAGTAAAGAGTAATTATCTAATAACTGGTGGAAAAGTACAAGAGCAGTGTATGGTTTATTCATTCTGGTGAAGTTCCATGTTCCATTCAAGAATATTCTCAACATGAAATCATGAGTAGTTGATCTGTTTAACACAAATGAAAGAGAAAAAAAGAAAAGAAAAAGAAATTAGGATTTAACGCAACAATAACTGTAACAACAAATCAAAAAAAGAAATGTTAATTATCACTGATAAGATTACTAGCTTAAAAATCTTATCATCAATGAAAGCAATCATGAAATATGGAACTATCTAATACAAACCATTTTAGATTAGCTTAATTTCTAACAATAGCTGATTATAAATGTACATCCAAGAAAAAAAAATTAAATAAATATCAAATTAAATTTTTCTACAACCAGTAGTTGGTTGAGCCTTTTTTATCTTCTCAAGTTTAACTTTTTTAAGATTCACTAACAATTTATTTCAAGAAAAATACAAGGCAAAGTTGTGCAAAAATTCATTGTTTATTGCAACTTCTAAAGAAGGGCATTGAAAAGAAACAAGCTAAACGCAAATCATAAACAAAAAATGCCATTGAAATAATTTAATACATAATTAATTAATTTAATTTCAAAAATAAGAAGAAAAAACTGTGATAAATCCATCTGAATAAATATTAGTATATTTCCCTATCATTTTAAGCACATTTGAGGGTTGCATGGATGTCTAAGAATATCGAAACCTCTTTGCGTAGTATTTGGATGCCTTCCACACCCAAACCAAACTTGAGACTCTTTAACAACACAGTAGTTTTGTGTGTGTTTATAAATGCACAGATGCAAGGAGCTTTCCTATGAGGTCATGTGACCTTGGTTTGACAAGGTTTCAGCAAATAAGACTGTAAGTCTGAGAAACAGAGTTTTTAAGTAACAATTTCTTATTAAAAGTTGTTCCTAAATAGAATTATGTCACACTTATAGTTCTTTAATTGTTCAAACGATGTCACTGAAACTTAGTTGTGTGATTTTACAGGTCAAACATCACAATTTTGTTAGTTAAAACACTGGTCAAACAACCTAAGGCAATGTTCAAGCAAGAATATATTAGCGAAGAGCTGTAATGTACAGCAAAAGGCATCCTACTTCTACACCAATTCTCAATATTCCTCGACATCAACAACCCACTAATCAAAATTTTACTTTACTTCTCCATTAAGTAAATATGTTATTAAATTATTGTTCAAAGCTAAAAATAATTAGTATGATTTTTAATGATTTTAAACTGTACATCATCAATCAAACAAACATTTCAATTCAATGGGAAGTAAACTGAATATTTATGGATACTATAAAGAAAGGGTTTATAGCTCAAAACAATAAGGCATAATAAACATGAACCACAACCCACAAAAGGAATGGGGCAAGAATAATAAGAAATAATATTTTGAAAAAGAAAATCAGTTAAAAATGTTTTAATTTTTGTAGCAAGGAAAAAATAAATAAAAACTAGTATTTTATTTCATTTTAATATAGGTTATATGATTGCTTTTTTATTTATTTATTTTTTTACAATGCAAATTTTACAAGTTTTTACAATGCAATAATGAGAACTATGTCTCTGGGCAGTGTTCCATGATTAGACGCTTAAGATCGTTGGTTACCTTCTTACCTAGCGATGAAATACGTCTTTAAGAAAACGAATGATGTTCTAATAAGAAACCTTTCCGCAAATGTCAAGCATTTCATAAGTGACCAACATGTCTATGAAGTTGGTAGCACAAGAATACATAATGGGGCGTCCTGCGGCGCAATGTCTCTGAACAAAATTAACTTGATTGCTACTAGGGCACTTTTTACGAAAATTTTAAGAAAAAACTACTATTCATTACAAATTATTTATTTAGAAGTAAACTGATACAAAACTACTGGAGGAAAAGTAGCTCTATTTCGTTTAATAAGGAATCCTTCGAATAAGAAATTTTATTACATTTCTTACATCCATTTGGCAACCCAATAAATACTTTAAACAAATTGATTTCTTTGTAATTGGACTATTTGTAACCATGACGTAGCAATTATATAAAAAATAATTGTTCTTTGAACCCATAGAAATTAACATAATTTATTCTTATATAAATTATTACATCTTTTGAAAAGATAGATATACAAATTTTATCAACCTAAAAAGAAATAGTTTCAGATAATCTGAAAGGAAGGCTGTCATAATCATTCATCGCATCAAAGTTTATTTACGTGTTAATAATTATCTAATATTTGAAAGAGAAAGAAAATGAAAATGATAACATCAGTTTAAGAACAATTTAAAAACAGCAGACATTTTATTAGAAACAATCCTCTGTAGTGATTTAGCGAACATTGAAACTGAGTACCAAAATTGGGCATTGATTTAAATTTAAAGAAATAAATGTTACAACTTTACGATTTCGTATCACAAAACCAAATTTTTACAAATATAATAGGACTAAAAACAAATTCACCGATTGACAAGATTAAGAGTAATTATTGCAGAGAACCACTTCACATTTGAACTTGGTCCTCCGAATTTTAAGAGCCAACACAATTAGCAAGGGACAGACAGAGAGAGAAA
The DNA here is from genome assembly GCF_000696795.3 of Halyomorpha halys. Taxonomy (NCBI): domain Eukaryota; kingdom Metazoa; phylum Arthropoda; class Insecta; order Hemiptera; family Pentatomidae; genus Halyomorpha; species Halyomorpha halys. The sequence continues at coordinate 205,182 of NW_027113287.1, read as the reverse complement.
GAGGATTTGGTTTTTTATGACTAGCTTTCCCTACCTCTAGTTCCCCCACCAGGCGAGGTGGAGTTCTGCTTCTGGTGGAGTCCTTGGGCCCCAATTGAAGGTCATCGCAGCCTCACCCTTAACAGGGTTTCAATTCTTCCAGCAGAAAGGATGGTCCGCGCTGAGCTTTGAGGAACACAAACTTTTTATAATACCATAAACAACATTGGTTAATTTTATTTTCATTTCACTATCACATCAAAATAATTCTTAATTATGTTTATAATATCAATTAATTCATGTTTTATAGTCAGGATATCTAAATCCAATGAAACAAAAATATCTCCAGCTCAAGTGATTCATATTAAATATAATATACCAAATGTTATTTAAAATTCAAGTGCAAACTTAAAAATAATTATATATTTTTTATTGATTAATGACCCCTTATAAATTTTCAGTACCTATTTAACTAACTGGAAAATAAATTAAGTTGACATCTCGAAAGTCTTGATTCCCGGTAGAAATTGGAAACAGAGTTAATATTCCTATCATTATTTTTGATAATAAAAAAAGTTAAATATTGAAAGTGATCGTTAATCCAAGTGATCATTGGCAAAATGATCTATATTTCTTGACTTAACACTGAACACAGAAAAAAAGGAATTGAACAGCAACGAATTTGACTCGTTTAGAATCACATAAGTGATTTCTAATCTCGTATACACACTACTTGTTGAAAAAGTTCATCCAATTAATTTTAAAAAAATAGAAATAGTAAGAAATTGTTGCATTATATACAATAATAGATTCAGCAGTTGAAAACGGGTTTCATGAATAAAAATGTGTTATATATGAGAAGAATTGTGCACATTGAAGGATTTTGTTAGTTGTAATTTTTTTATAAGGTTGCCATTTTTTTTCTTAGGCTAGAGCTAGTGCGTAGAGACCGGAAACAGCAGTGCTCCTGCGCAGCGCGGCTCCGCAGCAAAGAGGTCGATCCCGCCACTAGCCAATCAGCGGCATCTGCCATGGTTACTACTAAGGAAGGTTAGCCTCCATATCACTACTCTACCACCACTGGAGGGGTCAATCACCTCCGCATTTTGGGTCAAATATAATCGTTTCGTATTGCCTCGATGCTAAACATTAATACATTCATAGATATATTTTAAAGGGCCGCAATAGTAAAACGTTTGAAGGTGACCTCTGTAACAGGAATTTCAAGGTCTCAATGCCACCAGAATAGCAACCTGACTTATCATAAAACTAAATTTATGTTGAATAAATATTATAATCATATTGCCACAATTGATAATACAACTATTAACTAATTGTAGTTTGCTCAAATTTATACCAAAATAAAGAACTAATTCAACTGAAAAAAAAAATCTGATGTGATATCATTAACACAACGTTCTTTAAACTAATATAAATGAGACTTAGTAGTAGCTAAAAGCTGAGAGGGATAATATAACATGAAAAATGTCATGACATAAAGTTTGAATCACGAAATTCCAAATGTTTTCTATTCAAGAGTTTAGTTTAATTAGGTCAGTAAATGGATGTGAAATAATTAATAACATATTAGTGTTAGTTAGATATGAACTGAATAAAAAAAAAAAAAATAACTAGAGGAACTATTAATTTTTCAAAAACACAATAGGTTTATTAACATATTTTCTCAGATTATCGAAAATGTACTCACAAGCTAAAAAAAATAGCACCACAATTACTACTGAAACAGGATTACAACACATCTAACATCAATCATCATGCACTTAAGGAGAAAAAAAGGGGAGGTACCCAACATTAAAGTAAAATCGCTGATTTGAAATTATTTATTTTCAGGATCAGGTAGTTGACAAGTCATATTAAATCAAATTACACAAACTCCAACATAAGATAGTTAAACATTTTGGGTAAAGGATTCCCTTAACAACCGAAGAGGTAAATAATTGAACCATACAAAGAAATTAACAGATATAGCTTCCCAATAACAGAGACCAACACATATTCAACACAAATAAAAGAATGACAATCACAAGGAATATTACTAACAAATTTGCTAAGGCTTGTACATATTTGTTTCAAGGAAAAAAAAAAAAATGAATTATACTTTTCCTTTAGTTTATAATCTGTTACACTAATGGGAAGTGAAGAAATATTCGACATCTCATGAAAAAATATTTTTTATTTTAAAAAATCACTATCATAACCAATTCATATGTAACACCTAAAACATCATACTCAAGGAATTATCAGGAAAAGTAGATAGTCACACAATAACACTACATACTTATGGGTCATTTGAACAAATTAAAGATATCAACAGAAATAACAAGCATCAGGAAATTTAATGTTGTAACAGGTATAAGCAATAAATAATACCAATGAAACAAGAACATAGCGAGGAAAAAACCAGACTTGAAACAAATTAAACAAAGAGGTCATTATTAATATCTCAAAACACTACATTCTGAAAAAATATTACAATCAGTATGTTTATAACAGATTTCTAAGCAGGGTTGTAACACATTCCTAGCAAAGAACCAGTTCACAAGCAAATACATTCAAATTTTCTGAAATTAAGAAATAACCCAAAAAAAACAACTACAATATTGAAACACAAGATAAAAAATAAATAAATAACAGCTAAAATACACTGAATAAATTAATTATAATAAATGTATAACAGTCTAATTGTAAATAAAGAACTATGAAAAAAATATATTATATTTTATTCAGCATTAATAAGTATGAGCATTAATGATTTTTTAAGAAATAACATAATTTTTATTTCAGTGAAAAATTAAACAAAAATCAAGAACACTACATAAGGAATAACATTCTAAACAATCTCTAATACTTTTATCAGGAAACTATAAGGTAATATTTGTAAAAATGTAAAGTACAACGAAAATCTAAAGAACACAACAAAAATTAGTGAACAGCCCAGAACATCTGTATATTAATTCTTCTTGGATACAAACAATAATTAATAATAAAAAAAAATCTGACAACTAAACAGGACATATAAACTTCAAATCTAAGTCATAAAAATATTTACATAATAATAAAAACCATAACTTAACACAAATTTTTATTTATTGATATCTCAAAACTATTGATAAGTGTAAAAGACAAAAATATCAACAAAATAATCACATCTTAAAATTAATTCATAATCAAATAACAAAATAAGTTTATTTGCCCAAATAAGATATAAGAAAAATCGAAGCTTTCGTCAACAACGAACTGAATGACATTTCTAATAAAACTTATTTTTTGTGGCGTCATTTTAACAATTAGATAAAATTGTTTACAGAATAAGCCAACAAAAACATCGTAGTAATGTAAGCCGGTGAAGAATAACCATGCAGGAACATAACAGTTATTTTTAGGAACAGGACACAGAAGACAGATTCAGAGTATCAGTCCACTGGTATCTTAGCAACCAGCTGTGGAAGCCATCTTGTGACGTAACAACATCACTTCCATGGCGACAGGCACTAAAGACTGGAGCATTGATTTTATACACTGACCACAACTGCCATTTGCATCAACAATACCAAGCAATCACTATCAATGATACAATGCTGGATAATAGAGGACGTGAGTTAAAATCATGTCCACTAAATTTATTGTAAACAAGAAAGTTTGTACCTTGATGACAACAAAGTTTAAAACTTGCAATTATGTTTACTTGTAGGTGACCATATAACTAAAATTGAGTACAAAAAAAAAAAGCAACTAGTGGGAGAAATCTAAGTTATAAGTAAAATAAACCATAACCAATGATGTAATATTGATAAAGTACTACCTGACCTAGGTCAATAATTTCTTCCACTATACAAACACAAATAACAACAAATCCATGACAGTTAATAAAAATTAAAGATTCATCCACTACCCCATATCATTAACTACAAATAACCTAAGGGACAGATTCAGTTACCTTTTATGAAATACAAAAACAAAAAGAAAAGAAATATTACAGTCCAAATAAAACTGAACCAAATAGCTATATCAAAACATAAGAAAATTAAATTGAGCACAGAGTGAACAGAAAAACAGACCCAATAGAGTACGAGTACAATGTTTCGTCCTCAAATTAAAACCAAAAAATATTTAGTTTTCCCATGGCGCAGTCATTAAATTTTAAACAGAAAGTGTGAGTACTACTGAGTAATATAGTTAGTTGGACTTAAACATACAATCAAACTTGATATCTGTTAGCAAGCTGGAAAAAGTTTCAGAACTATAATATAAAAACAGAGTAATATTGGTAACATAAAAAATGTTAATTAATCCCAACTCACTGGGATGTGCTAACAATAACAATTATAGTTAACATAAGAAAACACTATAGAATAACAGACAAGAAATAGTACAAAACAACAATACAGAATAAGTAGATCATTGTTAAAAATTGATCAGAAGTTAAAACTATAAATAAAATATAATTCACTGAGTAAACAGTAGGACTGGGGGCTGAATCTACTGAAAAAAATGTAGGTAAGTTCTTGAAACACCATTTGTGAAAAGACTTAGAAAACTTTCAACAGATTGAAAATGATGTTGACATATTAAATTCAATCTAATTCCGTTAAAAAGCGAAAAATTCACAGACTTAGCGAAGAATTAGCGTAGAAAACTACCAAAACAAAAAGACAGAAGAGAAAAACATACACAAACAACACAACTCCTCAAAAGAAACTTCTAGAATCGAGAAGTATATAAATCAAACTTAAACAAACTCTATTAATTTCAACATAGCAATAAGTAGAGCCACGATTACGTGAAGAAACTACCTTCTAAAGTATAGTAAAAGTAATACTGACCTGTAATTAATACCAGTTGTATGGGGGAGTTGTAAAACAGAGAACATAGTTTCACTACACTCACGTTTTAAGTTCTTACTTTATAATTCCAATGAAATCGACAATACCGCGTCAAAACGCATCACTAACTAAACTTGTTACATCTTTAATAACCCCGATATGACAAAAGCCAAACCGATTATTTACAAAATAAACCTCTAACCTAAAGATGGCGACGAAATCCTTACAAAAACAAGGGTCATAATAGCTTGGCTAAAGCAGTAATCTGGACCCCAAAGTACTCTTCTCATCAGCCCTCCTTAGCCATATATTCTGTTTTTCTTAAATAATAAGGTTATTTTGGAAAATCTAAATGTTAGAATAGTTATAATTTTTTTTTTTTAATATTTTATAGGAATCAATGAATAAATAAGTATATTTATATTTTTATATACAACCCCCTTGAGATGGAGTTCCGTTTAGGCCAATTACATTTTCCGTTTAATACTAAATTTAAATATATTTAAAGATGAAATTAAATTTATTGTAATTATAGAACTTAATTTTAAATTTTATAAAAAGCTTAAAACATTTAATTAAATAAAAAACACAAAATTAAGTCGCAATAAATTTAATTTACATTTATTTGGATACATATTTTTTTTTTAAATTTCGTTGGTTCAAAGAAAACTGGTTAGTTATCTTTTTTAATTTACTCCTAAAAATTATAGGTAGGTGATACAAGGAAACCTGTCATTACCTACCCCACCCTTGTTAAGCTACCCTAATATTTATTATTTGTTAACGACTGTCGTCTTGATGTTGATATTAAATTCAGTTATTATGATTTTGTTTCATAACTTTAATCCATCTTATTCTTTGAACTTGTATTGATGTAAAATGTACTTCACACTCAGTAAATGGGCAAGTTCTGAATTTCATAGACAGTACACCTTGAATTAATCATTGGAATCATTTAGTGTATTAAGGAAGGTTTTTTTTGTTAAATACCATGATTTTTTGTTAAAGTAAAATACTAATAGGGATGTATCATGAGTTAAGAAATTTTTTCTTTTTTTTCTATTTGAAAATTCAGTAGTTTCATATCATTAATTTTAAATTTTAATGTTATTTCATGATTATCAATTTTTGTAATTTCTTGCTATTTTGATGATATCCTGATAACATTAGTTGTACACTATTCTTTCCTACAACTGTTTAGTAATTTCTAATTGTTACAACTTAACTGCAAGATTTTAATTATTACTATCATCATAATACATACTGCTATCTAACTTAAATTGTTTATTATATCGATTTATATTTCCTATAAATGATGTGTTCTTTTTTCTCATAACAACCAGTAATATAGTATTTGTCTATTTGTGACACAGATTTTTCATTGTATCATGAGGACAGTATTTACTACTTTTTATCGGGTCTTTATCATATTTTTTCATATACACCACTTATTCAAAAGTATTCAATACATGTTTTAGGACTAAAACCAGATTCCGTAGAGACATCTAGTGATGACTAGAGGTCAGATATGATTTCTGTTAGTTAAAGTTATACTTTTATTTGTTTCATGGGGTTAATAAAATTTGTTCTGCTATTACTGCAGTTACTCAACTGTGTTCTCGATTGACACCTTCAAGGATTTTTACTTTTACTGTACTTCACTTACAGTAAGAACTGAAATATGATGAAAATATAATTTGAATGATGATAAAATTTCTATTGATTAGATCTAAATTATAATAATAATTAACATCCCTTGTAGGTAACTTCTGCATGCCTTATTTATTGAAAATAATCAAGAGGGTTTGTTTTTAAATAATAACTGCTTGATACTTTGACCAGTGGGCAAGGCATTTTAGATCTCTCTTAACTGAGGAGATAAAACCAGTAAATTGTAAATGAAGAATATGTCCAGATTAGATATAGAAAAATTGAGTCTCCAGATTTTGTGGAAGTCACTAAGGATTTCTCAGAACTATTATTAGCTTGACACTACAACTCGAGGTCGATTCCTGGCCTCCTGTACCAGCCTCCACCAATTATTGTGATCTTGAGCGGTTGCCATCCAGTTTCTCACTCCCATCATGGAGATTAGTTGGAATACATCAGTTATTGTCAATTTTCACTGTTCTGCTCTGCCTTCAAGGTTCTCTTAATCATTGTCTTCAACAGGTTTATCAAGCTGTTTTTCTTCTTCCAGTATGGACTTAATCTTCTTTAGGATTTTCTTGGAATCTTAGAGAGAGACCATGAATACAGGTCATCCATACACCTCCTGTTTGTAATATTCAAAAGTGAATATGATAGCATTAAGAGGAACATGGTGGACGGGAGGATAAAGGCATCACTTAAGCCAGAAACAAGGCTAATTCGGATTTGGCCTGAATGAATAGAAATTTATTTTGAGGTGTAGATAGTTGACCATAGATTAATGATTGGAGAAGTTTGTCAGGGGGTGCAGTCACCAAAGAACAACAAATAAACAAAACCATACTTATTTATTTTATGCCGACGTTTCGACCTGAGTTTCAGGTTTTCATCAGGCCTATAGAACAAAAGAGATAACAAAATTTAGAGAAACATAAAATTAAAAAGGAATAGTATACAAATTTGGAATTATACAAAGTATTGAATTGAATCATAAATGATAAAAAATTGATAACTGATAATTGAATAGTAAAAATAAAAATTGATTGATAATCGTGGAATTAGATGGTAGTAGATTGAAAACTGAAAGATGAAATATAATATCATGTTGGTAACAAGATATGCAAGTAATGTCTAAAAAACTGAAAAAACAAGTATTGAATCAAAAATCGAACAGTATGACAGAAAATAAAATACAGTGAGTGACTTATATCTGAATTATAGTGTGATTATTAACTTAAATACCTATACCTAAAAATATAAATATATATATGTGTGTGTATATAAGTTAAGTATTGGCGAAAGCACAATGTCAAAAAAGAGAAGAAGGAAAAAGATCTAACTCGCTTAAACTGCTGTAAAATACTAATCTATTTGCGGAGCCTGTCC
>NW_027113287.1:189985-192548 GCF_000696795.3 Halyomorpha halys | reverse complement strand
AAACATTTTTTTTTAAATTTTAAGACAAGGATATTTCACCAATTTTAATTTATAAATAATGTGTTCATTACACTAAAAAAATTTTAAAAATATATTACAAAAATTAATAATAATAGATAAAATAAAATAAATTATGGGTGGATGTTTAATGCGGAGATAGTTATTATCATGAAATTGGGAATCAGAGAGAGAAAAACCACGATGAATAAGATCTTTGGCTGTGTTTAGTTTTTAATAGTAAGGATGTTGGGAGTGATAATTTAATTCTTCCTGAGTAAGTTGGTTTTGTGTGCCAATCGGTGGATATAGTGTTATTGGTGTTTTTTATGATGAGGTCAAGAAATGGTAGCGTATTGTTTGTTTCTGATTCAACTGTAAAACATAAGAAATTAATTTTGTAGCTGACCTATAGAATGAATCTCTACCTTCCCTCTCTGACTAGAATAGGTTTGTGATCTGAAGAATAATTACCCTAAATGCCAGAAATAAGTTCGTAGTGTTTATAAAAAGGCATTAAGACAGGAAAATTATTAATTTTTACATGGCATTAACATGCCCACTAAATTGATTAACTTTAGTAAATGATGAAGGATGTTAGAACCCAAGTCCAGATATAGTTTGAGTATATTCTGTTGTTCCAATCTGATAATGTTTTAAGAGAAGGAGAGGGACTTTTTTTTTTTTTTTTTCTCCTAGCCCCTATAGAAAAATGTTTATTGTTGAAATTTTTATATATATACATATTTACAAATTGTTCTTTTACTAGAGCATTGCTCCATTCTAAGGACAGGTTGAGATTATAATTGTTTGAGTCTATATAATGTTTAAGTAGACGAGGTGCTGGGGCACACTTCGTTTGCTGAGTTTTATCCTACACACTAAAAACTAAAACTAAAACTAAAGAGTGTCCTTTCACTTCATTTCAATGGTCGGTACATCATTGGCTACGAGGGTGGAGGTCCTGCCAGCATACTGGAGGGGGCGCTGCTGTCAGTGATTGGAAGAGTGGATTGGTCAGATGTTTGAGGGAGTCGAAGAACTTGCATGCAGACATGCCTCCGACCAATGAACTCTGGTACTGTAGGTAGTTCAAGGAGTTGATGTAGTTCCGGAGGTTTCTTCTTCTTCCATGATGTAGCGCGGACCATCCTCCGCAACATACTATCCTGGAATCCCTGAAGGTGCCGCTGCGTGCCGTCAAAGAGGAATGTGAAGAGTGGTGCTCCGTAGAGAAGTGCCGGCCTAAGAATGCTCTTGTAAACTTGGAGTTTAAGCCGCAGAGAGAGCGCTGACGATATGAGGAGGTGGTTTAGTCTGTAAGACCGCCTTCGTACAGTTTTCGTTTTCTGTTAGAGGTGAGTGGAGAACTTGAGATGACGGTCCATCTTCACGCCCAGATATACTATCGAGTTTGAAGGGGAAATGATGGTGTTGTCCAGTTTGAGCGACTTCGGGAGAGTCGATCACTTGTACTGTTGCTGAGCGAACACAACGCAGTCTGTCTTAGCTGGGTTCATGGTGATGTTTAAATTACCCAGGCGTTGAACAATCTCTTTGCAGACCGCTCCAGCTCGCCCTAGGGCATGTTTGGGTTCATACTGCTGCTGTAGATGGCGATGTCGTCGGCATAGGCGGCGACCGTAGCTAGTTTGTAATTTGCACCAACTACATCAGCAGTATAAATTGAAAAGAGCACTGGCGATAGAACCGCTCCCTGTGGAACTCCACATGTCAATGGGATGGAACGGGAAATCTCGTCTCGAACCCGCACAGAGATAGTCCTGTTGTCAAGAAAAGACGCTATTACATTGTAGAGTTGCTCTGGACAGTCGTGGTCTATGAGCTTACGACATAAAATGCCGTGAGACACAGAATCGAAGGCCTTCGTGCAATCTATGGAAATCATGGCTGTACCATGATTCCTATTTAAACTGGAGTTCACCTCATTTTGTAGCTTCATCAGATGGTGTTCTGTGCTCAAGCTAGAGGAGAGGGACTTGCCAGTCTTCTCTTATATATATAGTATTGGAGAAGGTAATAAGAGAAACACAAACCAAAGGCACAATGTTTTTTTTATTAGTACAGGTCCTTCGTTTTGTAGACTATTTATTAGTATATATAAACATTGTATGACAAGATTGAGCAATTGGAAATGGACAGGGCATCTCTTTCGATCCGAAGATGACAGATGGTCAAAAATTGCCACAGAATGAACTCCAAACGACTTTCAAAGAAAAGATGGAGTGATATGTTCAAGAGGATGGCAGGACCCCTCTGGTGGAGAGCTGCTAGGGACAGCGATATCTGGAAGAAGCAATGGAAAGAACTTTCCTCCCAATAGGGCTGGTCACCCCGAGAAGAGCTGACTATTACTCCCGAAAGGGAAAGCCTATGGAGGAAAGGATACAGAAAGATGGAAAGAAAATTGATAGACGTTAATGTTTTGTCAACTATTATAGAAATAAATTTATTTATATATGTATATATAGTTGACCGTAAAAATTGATATATAGGAAGATGGTCAGGGTTGCGGTCAAAGGAGAAACAAAAATAGTTTACAACT
>NW_027113287.1:188806-189350 GCF_000696795.3 Halyomorpha halys | reverse complement strand
TATTTATATATGTATATATAGTTGACCGTAAAAATTGATATATAGGAAGATGGTCAGGGTTGCGGTCAAAGGAGAAACAAAAATAGTTTACAACTATTTATTTTCCTGTATAGGAAGATGGTCAGGGTTGCGGTCAAAGGAGAAACAAAAATAGTTTACAACTATTTATTTTCCGTTGTTTCGCCCCAGTTTGTAGGGTTTCATTAGGGCTAAAATGATACAACGATAAGAATAAAAATACAATGATAAGAATAAAAAAAAGTAACAATGGGAAGAGAAATTTTTTTTTTATAAAATTATGGAAAATATACAGTTAAAAAAGTACAGAAGTACATTTAACAAAAACAATACGGGGAAGGAAAGAAATGGAGTTTAAATAAATGTCATGAAAAATAATAATTATAAATAAATAAGTAATAATAAAGATATAAAATGAGCAAAGAACAAGTCAGGACAACCTACCTGTTCAAAGCAAACGGGTGAACAGGAGGCAACAATGAAGCGGAAGCGTGGAGGAGTGAGGAGCTGGCTCCCCCCACCAGTC
>NW_027113287.1:175880-188756 GCF_000696795.3 Halyomorpha halys | reverse complement strand
CAGGACAACCTACCTGTTCAAAGCAAACGGGTGAACAGGAGGCAACAATGAAGCGGAAGCGTGGAGGAGTGAGGAGCTGGCTCCCCCCACCAGTCGTTTAATGGTTATATTTCAATTTTAAATACGTCGCGTATACAGGAAGTAGTGATAAAGATATAACGAAAAATGATAAGAGAAAGATACAGAAATATGATAATAATAATAAATATAATAATTTTTAATTTAGGAATAACTAAGTAAAATTAGAATGACACATATCGTTACTAATAATACTGAAGAAAATAATACAATATAGGATATAATAACAATGATTGTAAAAGAAGTAACTAATAATAAGTAAAAGTAAATAAAGAATAGTATAAAAAAAAAAAATTACAAAGAAATAAGTAAGAAAAATAATTAAATAATGATAACAACTGTAGTATTTATATATCATGAAAATAATCATTTATCTACACTGATAATAGTAATAGTAAAGATAACAGGAGTAAAATGAAAAACAAAGTGAAATAAGGTAATATTTATATATGTATATATAGTTGACCGTAAAAATTGATATATAGGAAGATGGTCAGGGTTGCGGTCAAAGGAGAAACAAAAATAGTTTACAACTATTTATTTTCCGTTGTTTCGCCCCAGTTTGTAGGGCTAAAATGATACAACGATAAGAATAAAAATACAATGATAAGAATAAAAAAAAGTAACAATGGGAAGAGAAATTTTTTTTTTATAAAATTATGGAAAATATACAGTTAAAAAAGTACAGAAGTACATTTAACAAAAACAATACGGGGAAGGAAAGAAATGGAGTTTAAATAAATGTCATGAAAAATAATAATTATAAATAAATAAGTAATAATAAAGATATAAAATGAGCAAAGAACAAGTCAGGACAACCTACCTGTTCAAAGCAAACGGGTGAACAGGAGGCAACAATGAAGCGGAAGCGTGGAGGAGTGAGGAGCTGGCTCCCCCCACCAGTCTTACTGGTTTAATTTAAAAATCGGAAGTGAAAGTTAACAAAATAAAATAGAAATATATATAAAAGTACAAGGTGAGGTATAGAAAGAAGTACATAAAAAAATTAAAAATAAGTAATAAAGTATAGAAATAAGTGAAAAATGTGATGGAATGTTAACAATATAGGTGATAATAATGATAAGTTAAAAGAAACATGAGAAATCAAATTTACCAAAAACATGACAAAGTAAATGTGAAAGATAATAAAACATAGATGAATAAATATAAGTAAATGCAGCGATGGATAATATAAGTGATAAAGAGATAACAAACAGGAGAAAAAAAACAAAAGTATAATAGAAAAATGTTTGGTGATGATAATAAAATGAGCGTAAAATTATTTAGTCTTAATTAAGTTTAATATATGGCTGTATGTATGCGAGATACAGTTTTTATCGATTTTGTGGTTAACTGGAAAGGGTTCAAGATGTATATAAATGGATTCTGAGATTAGTCTCTTTTGGTAATATAGAACAGTGGCTAAAATAGTGGTATGGTCAAAATCAAAAGCATGATTAAGTGTATGGGTATGTTCTGAAATTTTGGAAGCAGATGAGTTGTGGGAAGTTATAGATAATTTATGTTGAGAGATACGTGATCCGAGGTGGTTTTTAGTTTCGCCTATATATGAAGAATTACAGTTGAGGGAGGAGCAAGGAATCCGGTATACAACGTTAGAGCAGTATTGGAGCTATTTTTGTTTCTCCTTTAACCGCAACCCTGACCATCTTCTTACATATAAATTTATTTATTTTTTCTCTCTATCTTCTTTAAATGTTTATAATGTATTTTGTAATGATTTCAATTTATTGCATAAATATAAGTCTATTTTTCATTTCATAAACATTGTAGGCCGTTCCAGATTAGCTGTAGTTGAAGCCATGTTAAACCTATCAGAGTTGCCTCATCCACGAAATTTTCTATTAACCAAGCTAAGTCCATACATGTATAAACTGGATCTGAAGAATTCTGTAGTACCAACTTGACATAGTTGAGCTGGTTATTATGAAGTTGACTCACCTCATATTAGTTATGACTTGATGAAAAATGGCTGCTGAGATACAAAAAGGTTCTCACGGCTGCCAACAGATGCTATTTCACTTTTGTCAAGGCCTTTTGCTGTAGAGAAACCCAGTTGATTCTTTATCAGACTAATGTCCAACCTTTAATTACTTATGCTTTCACATCTTCAAGCTTGACAAATGGGGTCTTTGAATCTTTGAACAAAAAATTCTGAATAGCATTATTGGACCAGTAAGAGATATAGCTGGATAGAGATTTCTGACATTTATTACAAACAAGATATAGTTAAGTTTATGAAGTTAAGGAGCCTTGATTGGGCAAGACTTGTGATGAAAATAAATGAACAAGTGAACCTCTGGAAGGTACCTGAGGAGATACTTCATTGAGCCCAAAGAGCTGGAGTAGGCTGATGGTGTATCAGCAAATACTTGTCCTCTATGTAGGGTCAGGAACACGTAGGTGGTCACAGAAGATAGGTGAATTGCGACTCATCGATAAGGCCGAGACCCACCCTGGAGATGGATAGAATGATTATTAGTAGTTATTTTCTTAAATAATCATATTAAAATTAATGTAACTTAGATTTTATTCTGTTAGAAAGGTATAACTTAAGTGCTTTATTGTTTAATTTAATTTATAAATACCTTTTGGTTCAGGTATTCCTTTAACTAAATCTAAGAAGTTTAATTCTATTATTCAGTTAGAGATATTTCAATTCTTTATCAGTAATTTTAACTTTAAAGGAATTAGTTCAATAGATTCTTCTTTTAACACAAACATATTCATTCCGGGGTCAAATGAAAACTATTTCTATAAAAATTTACTAAAAATATCATACAATTAAATTAATAATTAAAAAAGTTATTGTTAAATGGTTTATGAAAAGTTTTTGTCTGATTAGTGACAAGTTATTATTGTATGGTATATGAAAATTAGTTTCCTGGTTTTAAAATGTAGGTGTTTGGTTTATGAAAAGTTTTTGTTTGTGAAGTCATTATTGTTTGGTTAATGTAAAGTCATGGTTTGGTAAATGAGAAGTCATTGATATTTGGTTAATGTATTCCTAGTTTGTTAAAGTTCGAGTTAATTTATTGATAATAATAAAATGATATCACAGGATAATTTAAGAATTAGAGAGTTACAATTTTTATTTTATTTTATTCATTTAAAAAATTACATCCAATATGGTCCGAACAGATGGCAACATCTATCAGTCTGTGCCAAAATAACACATAAAAATGATAGATATAAGTAAAATTGAAATATTACAGTTTAGACTGTTAGAGCATTGTGAATACTTCTTTTAAGATAGATAAGTGCAATATGAATTGACCTAAAGTGATACATCTAATACTTTAATTAACAACTACTAAAATGATAATTATTAAAAAAATTAATAAAATAAATAATAATAATAAAAATAACTGAAAGTATTTTGAAGTAAAAATAATTTTTCTTTCTTAAACCTAGGGTTAGTAATAAGATTAGCTAGTTATTTTTTCACCTACAATAGCCTTTCACCAAATATTTCCAGTTTCTTGTGGATTCACCTGAGTATTTTATTTTATACTGATCATGCCATAACACATTAGACCTTTCAAACTGGTCCATGATTTTAAATCAACAAAATTATCATTTATAAATCTTGCTCTGAGAGATGGTACATATGTCGATGTCAAGACTGGACGAATAGTAAGTTTCGAAGCACTATCCCAACATGGCGGGTGAGTAAGAAGTTAAACCATGTTAGTTGTCCATTCCCGTAGAACTTTTTTTTTTCCAATCCCTCCAAAAACATAAAAAACATTAAATTAATAGGTTGCATTACGTATGGTTACATAATTCAGATTGGATATTACCTTTATCTTCCAGTGGTACTTGAAGGTAATCTAAGACCTATCATTGCTGATTTCATTATAACACAGATATGAGACTCCGCTTGCTTGAGACATAAACTACAATCCGACACTTTTAAGGCTTAACTCGCATAATAACGAATCACTTGAAGCTAAGATTGCTAAAAACGCATGTTATGGCGAAAACGTGTTCAATAAAACAATCCACAAAATGGTAATATTTAAGCCGCCTGCAACCCCCTTTGCAAAATGGTTCTTGCTTCATGACGTCATTGTGTATTTCAAAGTGAAAGTTGAATATTTATTTACTTTTTTTTTTTATACCCTTATTAATTTAAGTGCTAATTCTTTAATCTAATTGATATTACTTACTATTACTAATTATTAATTACTAAGTTACAACATTGTAATTAATTAGTTAAAAACGCTTAAAAGTAAATAAAAATTATAATTTTAAACTAATTAATTACAATGTTGTAACTTAGTAATTCCTAATTTTTCCATTACTCAAACGTCGGACTTAAAATAAATAAACGTGTTCTATGAGTTACATCTTGGCAGGTAGACAGAGATAAAGTAATATTTAGGTATGCCCTGAAACCTCCTTGAATTTGACCTGTTCTGAGGAATTCATGTTTATCAGACAGTGTAACCTTAAGGTCAGATTAAAGCCATAACAAAGGTCGACAATTCTCTCCTTTTAATCACGGCTTGTGGCCATGTTGTAGTAGAGCTTCGGATCAAGTGTCAGTAGATTTGCCTAAGATAAGGAGATCAAGCAAGATTCTTTCTCGTATTCTAAATGTTCCTAAATCAATATCGCTTATGAGAGCCACCCATGAGCTATACTTTTCTTTGGTAAATTTCTCTGTATTCTAGCACCGACACTTTTAATATAACGTGATATCGATACTTATTCTTCAATATACAGTTGGCATCCGTACTTTCCTGCCGCTATTCGATTTCGTCGCGTCTACCACAGTCCAGAGTTAGGCAGTAGATAGCTGCGGATACAATCTCTTACAAATAAATACAACTACTTTCTTAAAAGATTTTAAATATTTTGTTGTACATATTGTAACTATAAAAATGAAAATTACATATTTACAACCAGCAAACTCTTTTTTTAGTATCGGTAAGTAGTTTAATCTCACAACTCCTACTATTAGTTCTAACCGTAATTATAGACCTACAATTACAGACACTTCGCAACGATGAATTAAAAACAAAATAGAGATAAATTAATTACCGCATTAATAAAAGTAGTACGAAAATGAAACTTAAATAAAAAGACATTTCATTATCAATTTTAAATTTACAAAATGTGACTAAGTAAACAAATTTTTACTAGGTTTATATACAACATTAAATAATTATCTTTCCAAGTAGAAATTTGGATGCAAATCTATAAACTAACACGAGAGATAAAATAAATGAATAAAAATGCAGGGGCACGAAATTGGCCAATGCATAAAATATAAAATACAACAGCAAACACAAATGACAGAAAGTAACGATAATCCGAAATATAAAATAATACAGATTAAATACATCACAAAGTAGATAAATAACAAATTTGATTTTAAATATTTTAAAATTCTGCACAAAAAAAAAATCAGAATATAATTATTATAAGCAATCACTATCATAGAATGATATATAAAATAATTAATTAGATATACTCAGATACAACTAACTGGAGAGACTGTAACTAACTGATCAACTATTAGTTAATAGTGATGGAATTACTTTTTACAACTACTGTAGTTGTGAGCTACAACGATTATTGTTAACAAATAGTATTTGTAGTAACTACTATATTTGAACTCTTTTTTGCACAACACTGCGACAATAATATTAAGGTTTATACGTAAATCAGGTCGATAGTGGTCGCTGTTAGTGCCTGTTTTAAAAAAACACTGATAACATGAATCTTCTTTATATTAAGTCGTCGTTCTCGAACAAAAAGGAACCCTTTGGGGAATTTGTTTTATATCTCGAACGAGTAAAAGTCTAAAATTTTGATCTTATCAAAGCAACAATAATTTTATATTTTAAAAAATATGTAACAGTACACAAGTGTCACTCCAATTGGTGGGGAGGCGTACACTCATCCACAATTTTATATTGCTGTGGATTATAAGCTATACTAATATTTTTAAAGAATTACTTATGTCAATTCTCGTTTAATTACAACTAGTAAACTGGTGACAGCTTAAAACACTAACTTCAGGGGCGGGAAATTCAAAACCTGCAAATGCTATTTTTTACAAACCTGCCATTGGAGTTTGTTCTGTAAAAATAGTTTCCGTAAATTCGCGTAAGCACAAATTGCTTTATGGTGCGGTTCTAAAGCTGACAACAGCCATGAAAGGTTTTCAGCATCTATGGCGCCCAATATTTTCACGGTACCCGACGCCATTGCCGTAGACAAAGGTAAGTCCGAAGGGTCTAAACCGTTCCCTTAATTACAAAATACTTCCACTTTATTTTTTCGGATTAACGAAAATGATATAAACCTTCTTTTATATTATTTCATAAATAATGTACATCGGCAGGAAATAAACACATTTGTCAAAAATCGAATCGTAAAACGAATGGTGACTTATAGATATGGTATAATTATAGTATGGTACGTTGGACACTCCTTTTCCTGAAACGAAACACCACCTATACTATTACACAAAACACACATCACAACATAACGTTTTGTTGAAGCTACAACCAAAAGTTTTGTTAAACTCACGACACAACTCGTATTACATAAAATGAACTATGGACGGATAACACGTTAGTGTTTCTTATGGCTGCCACGGACAGCGCTCTTATCTACGTGGTTTTTTCTGCGCAAGCTCCCTACAGTTTTGGATAGTCACAAGGTTGTTGGAACAGACGTTATAATTCTTCAAATTAAACCAAAAATGACTTATTATTTACAAAAATCATACCTTCACATTTTGTTAATTTCATACTTTTTTAATTGATTACTGCTTCATTCTAAATTAAAATCATCAAGATAGCATCATTCTAAAAGTGAATAGTAAAAACAAACAGTTTACTGAATGTTTACTCCATATCTCTTCCAATATTTGTTTACAGAACTACATTTATGAAGCTTAGAATGTAATAAGGTAATAAAAGATCTTCGTCAAAGTAGGGATACTATGATAATTTTTATAGTTTTCTTTGTTTTTTTTTTAATTGTGAAAATTTGTAATAGTCAAAGCAATTAAAATGGTGCCAATGCTTAATAGGTTTAAACCTGCTGAACTATAATGGCCTTCTTAGTTAAATTCCCATATCTACAAAATTACATTTTTTTTTTAAATATCTGAAGTCTGTGCCAACTCTATTTAGTTTGTTTTATGCTACGAAGATAAGTGCAAAAAAAGTTTATCCTTTATTTTTCAAGAGAAAAAAAGGAGTATTTCACAAAAAATTGGACATTACCTGATGGTTTCAAAAATTAAAATAGAAAGACTAATGTTAAAGTATTTGAAAATACTTTTTTTTAATTGAATGCAAAATTTGTTTTTTAGATACTATGGTGGAAACTGCAAGTAAAACGTTTTGAAAACATTTAATGAGAAAAAATGGTCACAAAAAGTTTTTATTAATATATAAAAAGTGGGTTTTAAAGGATGTGACTTTTATTTAATTAGTATATATTAATACTAAATGTAACTATAAATATTATTAATGTGTATAAGTATAATATAACCCTGCTTATCCGTCCTATAATCGGGACCGCGACTTCACCGGTTAAGCAAAAGAACTGATTAATCCGGAGTGTATAAAAGTCCAATATTAATTCAACTGAAATATTAGACAAAATTGAAATGCAATATATAACTAAATAATGCCGTTTACCGTTAGCTATGCAGAGGAATACTTCTTGTGTCTTAACTAGAATTTGATGATTTTTATTGTTGTATGTCTACATTTATTTGTACTTGTTAAAACGCTCATAAAAGGTTACTAGAAAAAGAATTTCAATACATTTAGGATCAAAAACTTTTTATGTAATGCATATTTTTTGGATCTTTTTCTAAATTACTGCAGGAAGACACAAATATCAAAGGTAAAATTAATGCACAGGCTTAAATGGAGGCTAATAAGCATTACCGTTGAATTAAAATTGGATATAGTTAAATAATTTAATTACCACATATATGGAAAAATATATTCCTACGGATTCAAATAAATAAAAAAAGGCAAATCTTTTCTCAAACTGAAAAAGTCACAAATTACTTTGTAGGAAGATAGTCCGGGTGGTGGTCAATAAAGGTATCTAAATAAACCTATTTATTTTACTTGTAATCTCGGTTTCAATCTGACAGCCCTGCAATTGGGACAAAACGTTCGTTAACAATAAATAGTTTTATTTTACTATTTTGATACCTTTAATGACTGCCACCCGGACTATCTTGCTACAATCTACTTCATACGGCCTATTTTCTTCCAATATGTCACAAATTACAGCATTTGTCATAAGTTAATCCCATTATAGAACCAAATATACTGCATTTCAAAACATTAAAATTAAGACAAATGTTTCTCTAACTTTTTCATGATAAACTTAAACTAAAGAGGAAATATTTTTTTCTGAACACAGTGATCATCATACTTCAAAACTGACTTTTTAGAAGACACTGCGTTCTTAAAAAGCAAGTCAGAACAGAGATGTCAAATAATTTTCCCTCAGTAAACTTGCCTACAAACTAAAATAAGACAATAAATAACTGTCTCAATTAAAAATGTAGGATAACCTAAGAAAAGAGTAACCATCCGTATTCGTTCTTAGAATTAATAGTCCACTAGGGTTTCTTGTGTTCCTAGAGTTCCTAACCAATCCCGAACTAAACAACGCTCATGCGCAGTATATCAATATGGAACTTGGTTAAACTTAGGCGTTAGCAGACTCCAGACAACTTTTTGGAAGAAATCTGTTGTTAAATTAAATGTATTAGACCTATTTAAAATATTTTTAAAAAAGTCATTAAATGCTTGATTTAATATAAGTGTACACAGTTTTTGTTTTTAGTAAATAACACGCTAAACACCCGGTACCGTAGCAAAATGCCCTTAAATTCTTTTACCTGGAAAGTGCTTTCCCCTACTCCTGCTTTATGCCAGCCATTCTTTTGTCCCCTCTACATAGGAATTTAGTGTCTTTACTACCTTCATGACTGTATTTTAGTTTGAGGCGGTGAAGTTTTTGCAAAATAATATAAACTCAGTACCCGTCGGTCTTTTGTAATCGGCCCATCAGGTGTTAGTTTATTTTAAACCATTTCGAATTTCGCGCTCATTAGAAAAGTTAAGAGCGCGCCGCGTAAACAGTTCCTATACAACGTTACCGCGCCGCGGTGTAGAGTGCTCTTATTGATACGGTAATTTGCCGTAATATATGGTAATTAATTCATTCATTTTTTAATATTTAATTTTTAGTTCCATATCGAACGAGCAAGACCGATTTTCTACTAAGGTATTAAAATAGTAAAAGAAAACTATTTATTGTTAACTAACGTTTGCAGAGCTTTGTTATGGCTGCCTGATTGTCGTACTAAGGACAACTGACTGGACAACTCAGTTCATAGTAGGGATCAAACATTGGTTAACAATAAATAGTTTTCGTTTATTATTTTGATACCTTTATTGACCACCACCCGAACTATCTACAATCTGCTTCATACGGTCAACTATCTTCTTCTTATATAATATTTAAATTTACATATTTCATTAATGCAATTTATAACAATCGCGAAAACGTAAGAGATCATGACCTAATTTTATTTATTTATTTTTTTTTTTTTGCGGCCCGCGACACCATGACTAACTAACACGTGTTTGTGGCCTCTATGCAGGTTGGTATGGACCTAACAGCAAAACCGTGGGACTTTACTTGGTGAGTACAATTTTTATGTGCATTACTATTTAATATTTATCATAATCAACCATTCTATTTGTAGAAAGGTTAATTTTATGTTTTTGACAATTTTTCGAAAAAAAAAAAAAAAAAATTATAAAATTATTTGTATATGGCATTAAATTTGTATGTAATCGTTTTTTTTTTTTAATAACTTAAATAAACTTTTTTAATACTAATTTTTTATAGATTGATTTATATATAACTGTATAATGCATTCTATTTCCACTAAGTATATTTTTGTATATTGAATTATTTATTAGTGGCAACGTTTGGGCCAGAATTTCTAGCCTTCATGAGGACTAAGAACAAATAATAAGATAAAAACCAAAGAATAAAAGATATATAGAATGATTAAAGTAAATAATTGTACAGATTGAAAATAGATAAAAATAAAATAATGAATGAAGTAAGTAAAGTAATAATTTATAATAATAAATATTTAAATAATAATGATTTATTTCACTAATTATGTTATTTTGCTTACATATTTAAATACCTATTTATATATATATAGGTATTTAAATACGTAATTAATTCTATGACTAGAAAATCTGGCCGAAACTTTGGCACTGATAAATAAGTTTTGTAACTTATTTATGAATGGAATATGGTCCGGGTGCGGTAAAAAAAAAACTCAAATAGTAGAATTATACTATTTTATTGATTATTAAAATTATATTATTTTATTATTATTTTACTACTTGAGTTTTTTTTTACCGCACCCGGACCATATTCCATTCATCTATACACACGGTCAATCAACAATCTTCCAGTAACTTATTTATGATATTCTCTGATCGCACCCCCAACCATCTCCTCATATATATTGATTATAATTTTAAATTTAAAAAATATTTCAATTCAATTTTAAAATTAATTCAGATTTGTATAAATTTACAATATTTATTCAAAACCGAACTTTCCGCAGAGAGCCGCGTATGAAAATAAATTTTAAAATAAAATTCAGGAAAAAAAACAATAATTTCAGTTCGATAAAACAAAAAACTGTCTTTGTGAAATTTAACTATTATAAAAATAACCATTTAAAACATTTTCATTTTTACATCTTTGGTATCCTCAGGGAATTATAAAATATATATTTTGTATCTTGTCAGGTTCTTTTTTTTTATTTATAGATAGTCAACCAGTTTCAACTCTTATTAGTCTAGTCAAATTAGACAAAGATAGCCCAAAATGCAAAAATATATTAAGAAGAGATTCGCGCTCCCTATTTTGTTTAGTGCCGCTAGAACATAATCTTAAAAGGCTCGCATTTGTGCGTCGGATTCAGGGATGA
The DNA here is from genome assembly GCF_000696795.3 of Halyomorpha halys. NCBI lineage: Eukaryota > Metazoa > Arthropoda > Insecta > Hemiptera > Pentatomidae > Halyomorpha > Halyomorpha halys. The sequence goes on along the minus strand of NW_027113287.1, from coordinate 177,628 downwards.
AAATAGCGGAAGGCATAAGAAATATTCGCTGGTTTTTCATTTATATTTCTAATAATAAGGGCTTCGGTAAAAAATGTATTCTTGAAAAAATTGAAGTGTCGTAAATTTTCCACCAAAATGCTGATATAACTTTTTTATCTACACTTTGTAATGGATGAAATATGGAGAAGACAAATATTAGTCTAGTAAAATTAGACAGCTAATCTTAAATTAAGTAACACGAATACATAACCTGCGATAAATCCCCGTGGTGAATGTGGTTGTAAACGTGTATTTTATAGTTTTTTTTTCTTTTGTCTTCAAAACTATTGAATAAAATTAAAAAAATATCAAATTTTCTATTAAAATTGTTATGTAACATTTTCTCTGAACATAGTAGTTTTTGAGATATGGACCCAAATGTTAATAAAAAAAAATGTCTAACATTTTAGAGTGCATGCCATTGATTAGCTACATTTGTTCCCTCCATATCTCAGAAAATACATGGTTATTTTTTCTTTTATTTCTAAGCTCCATGGAAGTGTAAGGTTTGGTATTAGGGGGGGGGATAGTGAAAATTGATGAATCAATCTCTTTTACTGCATTTGATTTATTTTAAGAAGGGAATGAACAGGAAAGGAAATATGACGGATATAGATGGGAAATATGGTCTTGTGTCTGCTGACTGATGGCGGGGCTCACCTGTTCTCTTGTTGTCAGTAGTAAGTTGGTAGTTCTCAGTTGAGTCTGAAACTGTTTATGTGTGTTTACCACCTTTCTGGGCGTTCTGTGGGTGTGAATTTCTGGAATAGTACGTTAGTGCAGTCCAAGGGTCGTAAGTTTGTACAGAAGAATGCTTCACAATACGTCTCAGGATACTACTCAGAAACTATAGGGGTTTCTTTGCTGACGTGGGTGCTATCTTAACCAGCATAGGTGTTCCGTTGAGGAGGGTCGATATAAGTATACTTTTATAAATTAGTAATTTGAGGTGGACAGAAAGGTTATGAGATTATAACAGTGTTAGCAGGTGACCAACATTATTTTCTTATGGCATTGGTGAACTACTATCAGGTGTCTGTCTGGGGTAACACCCAGGTACACTACATCGCCTGGCGATCTGTTCTCGCACCCTGCTCCCCTAAAGACTTTAGGGAGCACTTGTAGGAATCAGGGCACTTGTTAAAGAAAATAATACAGTCGGTCTTCTTAGGATTAACTGTAACATTAATGGCTTCCTGTTTCTTGTTGATTTTCGTACAATCCTTCTTAGACTATCTCTGCACTCATTGAACTGCTGTAAGTGGCTATATCGGTGGCATAAGCCGCTACAATTGCTCTGTCTGTGATAGTTAAAATTTTTTTTTTTTTAATTTTTCTTACCTCCTGGAGCAAAGAAAAAGGCATTTACAAATATATATACATACATTTCTCCTACCTTGAATCCCTTCAACTCTGTTGTAAATCTGGTTACCTTACCTTCCAGGGTCAGTTCTTTAACCAAATTTCAGGGCTAGCCATGGGAAATCCTCTAGCTCCCGATCTTTCCAACATTGTTCTTAATGATTTGCTCGATTCCGTTATCTCACTTTTTCCAGTTGAAATTATTCTTACTAAAAAATATGTAGATGATCTCCTCCTTAAATCCTGATAAAATCTCTGACATCTTAACCGCCTTTAATTCTTACCGGATCTTAATCGGACGTGGATCTTAATTTTACTGTCGAATTTGAAAATAATAACTCCCTTCCGTTTCTTGACCTTCTCAT
>NW_027113287.1:175581-175707 GCF_000696795.3 Halyomorpha halys | reverse complement strand
AAATCGTCTCGCCACTTCATCTAATTCTTCACAACCCCTTAAATTTAAGTGTTAGTTAACTTGCATGTTCACTCGATACCCTTATACAGATCACTACCATATATCCCCTCTCTTTCCGACAACATT
>NW_027113287.1:165970-175102 GCF_000696795.3 Halyomorpha halys | reverse complement strand
TATATATTTTTAACTCTTCCTATCACCATTTGTCATCACCCTCTCACACGCTTTCTTCTTCTATAATTTTTCTACTTTTTATTTTTTATTTTCACCCTCTCGTAACGTTTTCTTTATAAAAAAACACTTAGTCATTGTTGTAACGGCTTTTTTAATTCTGAGTTTGGCCGTCATTAGCGCAGTATCCAGGCGTTTGATCTTCCAGCGAACTGGTTCGTTTTTATTCTTTTTTTGTTTTCTTTCCCCTTTTTTTATTTTACTCTTACCCCTTATTTTCTCCACTTTTATCCATTTTCCTTACCCGCATTATAAGTTTTGTTCACTATACTTATAATTTGCCTCTTTATCATCTATACCCTCCCTATTCCTAGTACGCTCACGGCAGACTCATGCCATCATCGATGACACCGCCTTCAGGGGACCCGGCAGCTTATCTTATGATGCCACCCTGGCAATCCAAGATATATTTTTACCTGTGTATATACATTTATTTCCTTTGTATATATTTAATTCGTTGTTTTAAAATTTCTAGGAGGTCAGAAAAAAAATAAATAAATAAAATCTATTATTGTTACATATATTTTCTTCCTCTCAATTTTCATTTTCTTTTCATATTTAAATTTTAAATTAATTATAACTAATATGTTCATACTTCTTTGCATTATATAACTTCATTTTTATTTCATTTCCTTAATTATGTTATTTTACCCACTTTTTCAATTACCTATGTATACATTTTATTTCCCGCTTCTCTCATCACTTCATTTTATTAATTCTATTTTGTAAAATTATTCATTTTATGTGTAAAATTATTCTGTTTATACTTCCTTTTTATTTTTCTATACTTACTGTGGTTGTTATCTTGTTCTGTTTTTAGCCCTGAAGATGGCTAGACCGAAACGTTGGCACATTAAAATAAGTTAATCGAACTTATTTGTGTTTTTCATTGACCGCACCCCCAACCATCTCCTCCTCATTCATCATCCACGGTCAACTATCTCTCATAATTAATATATACATATACCGGATATTTCATTTTCTTGTTTTGCCGGGATGGCATTATAAGAATGGTTGCCGGGTCCGCTGAAGGTGGTTTCAACAATGATGGCATATGTTTGCCTGGATGCTCACTAGGAATAGTGAGGGGCTATTCCTGTTGGTGGTGTTGAAGTGATGACTTCAGGCTGCAGAGCCAGAAGTCCCTCCCAAGGCGAGGATGTCGACCAAGGGGACAATGCTTTGCCACCTCCCAGGTCTTGGTGGAGGGGCGATCTCACGGAATAGAGGGTTGGCACAGGCTTTCAGCCCATCAAAGAATTTGATGTGCCTACGGCCTATGAATTCCGGCACAGACGGGAGTTGAGCTCCTCACATATCACTCTGTTCCTGCCCCACTGGAGTGAAGTTCCTCTGACTATTCGCCTCAGGAGGGAGTTCTGGAAACTCTGAAGTTTGGAGAGCGTAGTCTTGTAGAGGTGTCGCATGAGTGGTGCAGCATGGAGCAGCGTTGGACGTATGATGGCCTTGTAAATCTTGAGTTTCAGGCGTAGCGCGATCTGTTGTGAAGTAAGCAAGTGGTAGAGCCTATGCGACTTCTGCCGGGCCAGCTTTAGTCTCTCCCTGGGGTGGCTGGAGAAGGTGAGAGTCACGCTCAGGTAGAGGATGTTGTTGGAGATGTTCTGACCCTCGCCATCCACGACGAAGCGCTGGGGTAGCCTGCTCTTCTTGCCCTTCTGGAAAGACATTATGATGGCATCCGTCTTAGCTGGGTTAACTCTGATACCATCCTTCTTGACAGCAGCTACAATGGTGGCAGAAGCGGGTTGTGCATGGTGGAGGGCCAGTTCAGCCCTCATGCTGGAGGCTTAGACTCCAATGTCGTCGGCATAGGCTGCTATCATTGCGTTTCGATGTTTGATGGTGACCACAGGTGCCGTGAAAACGACAAACAGCAGAGGTCCCAGCACTGATCCTTGAGGTACTCCACAGGAGGTGGGGCTGGAGGCGACAAATCTCCACCAACCCTTACTACGAATGATCGTTCACTAAGGTAGTTCTTGACCAATCGCCATAGGGCGGCGGGAAACCTGAACTCCTCCAGTCGGCGGAGTAGCAGCGGGTGGGACACGTTCTGGAAGTCATGGCTACAGTCCAATGAGATGAAGGCAGTTGCATTGTTGTTTTTCATCCGCTCTATAGTATGAGCTTGTAACTTCACCAGGTGATGGTCACATGCGACACCTCGTCGAAAGCCGGTATGTTCAGGTGGTATCACATCCGCCTCCCTAGAGTGCTCCATGAGATGGTCATGTACATGTATCAGACGCTCAAAGACCTTTCTCATGTGCGAGAGGAGGCTGATCGGACGATAGTGCTCTGGAGAGTCCCCTGTCTTCCCTGGCTTCAGTAGTGGCACCACGATCGCTCGCTTCTAGGCAGCTGGGAAGTACGAGATACCCATGGACGAGTTGAAGATGTTCAGCAGAAAGGCTTTGCTCTTCGATAGAATAAAATCATGATAGTTAAATTTTTTTTTCTTACCTCCTGGAGCAAAGAAATTTACAAATATGTTTATACATATATACATATACCGGCTATTTCATTTTATTGTTTTGCCGGGATGGCATTAGAAGAATGGTTGCCGGGTCCGCTGAAGGCGGTGTCAACAATGATGGCATATGTTGTATTTTAAGATAGTTAATTTTTTTTTTTTTCTGACCTCCTAGAAAAATAAACATAAACAAATTAAATATATACAATAGAAATGGATGTATATATGCAGGCAAATATTGATCTTGGTTTGCCAGAGTGGCATTAAGATAGTTAAAAAGAAAGTTACAAAGGCTTTGTAGTACGAGTAGTTTTCCTTTTTAACGAGAAGAAAATCTTCATCAAGGCTATAGAGGCCATTACTCATTTTAACTTAGTCGACTGTCCCTCAAAGACTGTGCAAGTCACATATTCGGCAGTTTTCGGAACGTCAAAACTGGAGCATAGTAGGACGACATCCTTTTCTAAAAGGCGCAACTTGGCTTTAGAGAATGACTAGGGTTTTAGTAGGAATCATCAATTTTCTCCTTGCTTGCAAAGCACTTATCATTTTAAAATATCTTTCTGCCTCATGTTTGACTACAACGGTCAGGTCGTCATTAGCGGGAACTACTGCTACTTGGCCACTGCAGTTATTGGTGGTGCTCAAATATGTGAACACACTTAAGCTAACTGGAGCAGCGCTGACTCGAATTGGGTTTGGGGAATGGGACTTTTGTTTCGTGGCAGTCCCACGGAATGAAAACTTGACCCTCCCACAATAGCTAGAATAGGTTGGTTACCTCTTAATAGACTCCCTTGTGTCAGAAATGACCAGGCACGAGTTATAATAAAATAAAAGACATGTATGTTTCATTCCTATGATGAGCAAAGTCCTAGAATCTCATAATAGCCAGCCTTGTTGCACAAGGTTTGATTAGAGCAAGCCATTCACAGCAATTTATCTCCGCTAAAGGCATGGGTATAGGCAGGATTTCACCAAGGAAAGAGCCGGCTTCATCCCATTACACACACATACGTGTGAATATATACGTGTGTACGCATATGTATGTATATATATATATATATATATATATATATATATATATATATATATATATATATATATATATATATATATACACACACACACACACACACACATGTATTCCATTCTGAAACATTGGGTAGATATGTAATTCCGCATTCCAAGAAATAAATCCCCTTAATTTTATTTCAACTTCATAAAATTCAATCATTACTTTTTAAATTTTTATTACCGACTGAATTTTAATCGTTAACAACAAAGTTTACCAATGGCTCGCTCAATGAAAATATAAGACAGTTGTGGACTTATTTCAGATGATTTTTATCATCATTACCTTTCTAATTATAGCATGTTTCCAGAAAGAAATTATTTATGAAATAAGCTCACTATTTTCTTTCTTTTTTTTTCTTGGGTCCCCAAAATCTAGGGGAAAGCCATGGTTCCTCCTGCTACCCTCTGCCTACGCCTATATCAAAGGGTAAGGGATCCGCTGATGCTTTACTGCGAGTAAGCAAGGACGTTGAAGATAGAAAGAGGTGCAGTGTGTCTTGATGTTACTATTATGTTTTAAGGAACTAGTTATAAAAATATTATAGTTTCACTTATATACGTGTAAATTCAAAATTACGAGAGTGTAAACAATTAGCAGTACTTAGTATCTTTTAAGCAAAGAGGTCGAAATGTTTTTATCTGTATCTCGTATTGAGATAAATGGAAAATGAATATTGAAATGATATTTCACTGATAAAATATTTGCAAATTGATTTAAATTGTTTTTTTTTTCTCAATACCATCACATTGGACTTTTATTTTATTATTATTTTTTTTTAATTTTAGATTTAGAAGGTATGTCCAGTAGTGACGTCAGGAGCTATAACCTTTTGCTCCTTTTCCAAACGGTTGAATTAAGTATTATTTCATTTATTAAAATTAAGATGTGAATTCTTTTAAAAATAACTTCACTTGTTTCAAGAAATTTTGTCTGACTTCTTTATCCAGACAGGATTGATATGAAGCTGTTTTTGTGTTGATAAGTGGTCATGTTGAAAACGTAAACAAGAAATATCGTTACTATTTCTTTGAATAAATAAGTATCTATTATAAGCGTAACGGAATAATGGATCATCTTAATCTAATGAAATGCGATTGTCTTGTTTGCAAACGTTTTAATGTTTGAATTCGTATGAAAAATGGAATTCTTAGAGCAACAAACGGTAAAGACTTTTAAGTTAATCTTAATTTGTCCATTATTTTTCTTGTCCTATATCGACAGATGAATATGACCCATGGCTACTTAATTTTCTAAAATGTTTCATTAATTTATGAAATATTAACGCCCTGGTAATATAGTTCCAAAACTTATTGTTTTCTTTTTGTGTAATAAAATAAGCTATAATTGAGCGACAAACTAAAGAGGCTAAAGCCATGCCTGGAGCGGTGGCCCCCCACCCACAGTGCAATGAGCAAATGTTCCAGGCACTTAAGAAACATATTTTGAAAGAGAGGCAAAAGAAAAAAGAAGAGCAAGAAGCAGATGCTGAAAATGAAAGACAACGGAAAGAAAGAGAGTTGCAAGAAAAACAAGATGTGATGACTCTTTCTGAAAATCGAGAACAAATCACTCAATTAGAACAAAAGTTAGCTCAGTTAAAGGATGAGAAACATCAGCTGTTTTTGCAGTTAAAGAAAGTTTTAAATGAAGATGAAAATCGACGTAGGCAGATAAACAGAGAGCAAGAAAGTCGAGTCAACTCTGAAGTAACAGAACTTTATAATGTTTCGGCTCCTGGTCATTCACATTTGTTAATGCAGCAAGAATATCCTTCTTCATCTTATAAAGTTCAGCCTGTTCAAGGGTCTATGAAAAGACCAAGAAGTCCTTCTCCACCTCATCTTTATCAAACTTATAACCCCAAAACAACAAGACTGCCATATCAAAAAAGCTTTACGGGATATTATCCAAATCCAGGAAGTAGTCAAGCATATTATCCAGGTCCTCCATATACCGCCCTTCCGATAAGAAGTGATGCTCAACCTCAACCTATGAAACAACACTATACAAATCAGCCCTACATGCATGCTGGGGAGCATACTAAATTATATGCCGAAGATAAGTATTATTCAGTCGCCTCTAGGCCTGCTACCCATGTTGCACTTCATGGAGGGGCCATACCGATCCAACCACCTCAAACAAAGACTGGTGGCATTACATCTGGCTATCCTATCCGACAACCTACCTCTGCGCCACCTCCTCAACATGTGACACCAGGAATAAGTACAACACACAGTAGCCCAGGTTATCATTATCCTATGGTATCTCAATATCCTCCTTCGAGGCAACAAACTCTGGCACCAACACAACATCTTGGTCCTCGTTCACATGCTGTTTATCCCAGTCAATCACCAACTACAGGAAGGCTTGTTTATAGCCAAGCAAATGTTCCCCAGTCTCGTTATATGTGATTTTATGAAGAAATGTTGGTGTTTGTAAATAAAGATTATAATAAATATTTTTTAGAGTTCGCTTAGATATTTTTCTTTTCTTTTATTTTTTATTGACCTTGAATAAGAATTTGTAATGATTTCCAATTCAAAATATGTAATATTTTGATTTAGACGAAATTGTATACAACAACATCTGAAATGACATTCATTGGTGTTATCAGAAATGTGATTGTAAGTACATGATTTTAAATTTTTCGTTTTTTTTTCTTTTAACTTATAGTAACAATTTCTATCAAAAATGGTATTGTCATAGGTGATTTATTTTTATTAAAGTTGAACATAATGCAGGATAAATCTTTACTGCATTCACTTTGTTTTATACTGAATAGTGTTAAGTATTTCTTATAAGAAGAAAAGTGTTGAAAATTCTTTTCATAATAAATAGAATTAAGCATTAAAAACTTTTTTTTTTACCTCCTTACACCTCTTGGTTTGCTTCTTGTATATTTAAATGATAAATGATTTTCATTATTTTATAGTAAGGGCAACACATACTTATAGGCATTAATTTTTTTTTAATCTTTAAAGTTTAATTTTAAACGTTATCTTAAAGTATTATCATTAAGATTGCTCCACTTATTTAAGTATTTATTTTATATCATGTTGATGTATTTTATTTTAGAATATGTTTTTCCAATATTTAGTTGCTATATTGATTATTGATAATTAGTAGTTTATATTAATTCTAAAAACTTTTGGGTATTTTGAAAATAAAGCTGTAAAACGGTTTTTGTTATGGTCAAAATTATTTCCAAATTTTATACTCTAAAAAACAATTTTTAAAATTTTTTTTTTAAACCATTATATCATATTTTATGAAACCATCTCAGCTTATAAATTATTACAATTACAGTTAAATTATATTGTTTGCACAAATGTAATTATTCAGCTTTCACTTTTAAAATAAATTATTAAAGAAGCTGTGAGGACACTTGTAATTCTATTTTTCATTCATGGTTTATTTTAATTTTTTAAAAGTTATAGTTTCACTCCAAATTCAGTAGTATTTTTGATTACTCATAATTCCTTTAATAAAATAGATAAGGTGCTGGAGTAATTTGCTCTTTTTAAAACAAATTCCTTGTATTACAGCTTGACATTAAAGAGTCTTAGAGTCTAATGGCAGTGCGTGTTAAGGCAGCAACCTCATTATTTCCGAGTTAAAATTATTGCCTTATTCCATCTGGTCTTTGGTGTTGACTTTTATTTCTTACTAAATTAAATTTAAACTTTAACAATGACAGGAATAGATAGGTAACCTCTACTTCCAAAGTAATTGGATTACATTACAACATGAAACCATATTAACATCCTATATTTTAAGTAATAAAAATTATTCAAATAGCTTATAGAGCTGCTATGCTTAAATAGAGGCTTGAAATGGATGTATTCCATAAACATTACTGTAGACGGTGAGTTCTTTCTTTGTAGACCATCTTAAAGGTAGTATTGTTGTCCAAAAGTAATTACTGCCTATGGTACAATCTAGATAATATGTATAATACAAAGTAATTTTTTTTTTCTTCCATCATGAAGTAGTTTAATATCACAGTTTTGGTAAAGCTATTCTAACTGATGATGGTACTGTATAATTTTAATTTAAAGCAGTAACCCATAGTTTCCACTAATGATTAAAGTCTATTTTATTTTGTCTTGATTTAGCATATCTGCTAATTTCAGCTAAAAAGTATGAAATATTGTCCATAAAAATAGAATTATATCTTGATGTATAGGAAGATGGTCAGGGTTGCGGTCAAAGGAGAAACAAAAATAGTTTACAACTATTTATTTTCCTGTATAGGAAGATGGTCAGGGTTGCGGTCAAAGGAGAAACAAAAATAGTTTACAACTATTTATTTTCCGACATTTCGCCCCACTTTGTAGGGCATCATCAGGGCTGTTCAGAGCAAACGGGTGAACAGTGACTGTTCACTGGGTATAAGAGTACCCTGGTATCCATCTTAGTATTCTCAGTGTGTTTCCTGGCTTAGAGCATTAGAGTTGAACTAGGTAATGCTGAAGAGGACCCTATTCTGAGGATCAAAACTTTTTTTGCTCAAGAATAAATATTTTAAGATATAAAGAATTGATATTAATCAATTTATATCCTAATTCCTGACAAATAGAATAAGTATTTTTATTTTAATCCTATTCTATCTTTTTCCTAACTTGGGAAGAGGAAGATGAGGGATTCCAGAAAAGAAACTGAACATATTGTGGGACATGATCCATGGAAGGTATGACTGAAAACTGAAAAAAAAAAATGTATCTAGGAAGCTTACTTCACTAATAGCAAATGCTTTTTATAATTTGAAATTTTATCAGTTTATATTTTATACTGCAGTCCGTGGTTATTGCTTATGATAAATTTTTAACCATATTTTTTTTTTTAAATGCTCATCAGCTTATTCAAAAAGATAAATACCATTTTGAGGATTATTGAATGAGAATTGTTGTGATAATTATAAGTTTAACCTACCAGCACCTGTTTTCACCTAAGGGTGACAAATTTTGAGTGTTGAAAAAACAAATAGAAAATAAATAATTACAAGTAGCTACTACAATACTCTTAGATAGGTTCATTTGAACTATTGTTAAATTTTAAAATAAATAAGAATTAGTCTGTTGTCAAAAACTTATCATTTTGCTGAAGATGTTCTGAGGTTTTAGTACTTTGCGTGATTAACACTTTGTTTTACTGTCATTGTTAAATGAAAAAAATTAAGTAAAACACTAAAATCACATTTTATTCCTATTGAATATGCATTGTAACTAAATACTTCTCTTTTTAGGAAAGGAATTGCAAATTATAGCCATGATCGACATTTCAATATAGTGTGTCAGTGCCTATTATGACCTACAGGTGACATGCATGCCAAAACCATTGAAAATATTTTTTTATGTAAAAATCATATTATTGAGTAATTTAGACTCAACATACTCAGTGGATAATATCATAATATAAGACATTGATACATATAAAGTAATATTTGAAATAACCTAGTGATAAAAAAGAATAAGGAAGTTAAAGGGTGAAAAAAATTTATAAA
>NW_027113287.1:158524-165920 GCF_000696795.3 Halyomorpha halys | reverse complement strand
TATACATATATATAATATACAATTTAATAAAAATATTTTTACATTAGGGTTGCTTGGGATTTTTTGGCAAATAATTGTTCATCAACTGCAATTTAACAATTATTTGTTTACTTTAAGTTTGTTCTTCTTGAGACATTAATTGAGGATTTATCTATCAAATGTTAATATACCCACTTCTGAAAAGTAAAGATTTATTTTTTTTGGCAAATGAAAATTCCTCCAAAGCTTAAGTTGATTTCGAAATTTCAATTTCCTCTTGCCAAATAGCTGTTACAAATAAACTTTTTCAATAAAAATTTAACTTATCTGCATGAAATGCTCTCATAATTTTTAAATAATAACTTTCCAAAAAGTGGATGTATTCACTTTAGTTAGAAAGCTTCTCAATCATAAAACAACGTTTCTAAATTCAATCCTTGCAGCAATCAGTTAGTTTGAAATCTGAAACAGTAAGGAAAAATTTAAAAAACCTTTTTACCAGTTGCATGTTTTTTATTAAATTAATGCACCCAATACATGAAAATAAAATAAGTTATTTAAAAAAAATATTGTTATCAGTAACTCCATCAATACTAGTATAAGTCTTTCAAAAACCAACTTAAATTCTCAAAATCCTCCACTGTCCCTTTGTTATTTTCATTCAGGGTTCCACCCTTATGTACCAATCCATTTTGGTAAGACCAAAAATTTTTTATACATTATTCCTCACTTGAACTTTACTCCTAAGGGCTAAGGGCTATGTGTACTGTCCCACTCCAATGCTATACTATACTACAAAAAAGTGATAGCTTCTAAAACCTCCTGAGTAACTTGAATTAAATTATCAACTTAATCGTCAAAACTAGAAGATGAGGTGCAGAAAGATAACCTTGTTGTTATACCAGATCACATGTTTTCAACTTTTATTTATAGTGAATTTTAATATAAGATAATATATTACTTAATTTCATTGTATTCTATAGTTGTTTTCAATTTTAATGCTCCTTAGTTTCATTATATTCTTTATATTATATGTGTTATGTTGTATAATATGATAAATATATAAAATATTATATTGTAATATTGTATTCTTATATTTAGACAGGTTCAATCCATAATTACAAATTTATTGGCTTCATTATTATTAATATATAGTTGTATTGTAAATTTGTAACATTATTATTCTTTACATAAGTTATTCATTTTCTTATTTCTATTTTAGTATTTTGTACTTAGTTGCATTATATAAATTAAATGATAGGTTTTATCTCTAGGAATAATTTAAAAACTGTACAATTCTAGTTCATGAACTGTTACATCGCCTCTATAATATCTCAATAAGTGTAGCAAACACATATTTAATTTTATGTTTACCATTTTTATATGTTTTTTTGTCACTGGCTAATACATATTGCCACCTGCATCAGACCACATTGGATGCACTTACTGAATAAAAAAAAAAAAGAAGAGCAACAAATGGAGTATCAAGTTTATTAAAATAATGGTTGAATTGACATAACTAAAAATTCTTCTTTTTCAGTAGTTACCTTTTTACTGTATTAATTTATCCTTCCAGCCCTTACATCAGTAATAACTCCCCACATCTCAAAAATTATGTCTTCGGCAAATGATAGTTCTCCGAGATCAGAATTGTCTATAGAATCAGCAAATTCCATACTGTTTGCTTTACCTTCTCCATGTTCCCAGATTTGAGTTGCTGAAACATTAGTAAATATTAAATATTAAAAAAAAAATGTTATTTTAAATTTATCTAATTAAACTAATGGAAATTATTTTAAAAAGATCTGTAGCTTATTGGTTTACCGTTTAGCGTCAATAGTATTACTTCAGAATATATACAAGAGAAGGCCCTAGATGCAGAGTTAAAAAGAATCTATGAAATTATTATTTACAATTTATATGTACAGTTAGATATAGAAAGATCTCACATATCTTTTTTTTTAAATTTTATCTCATAATATTTACAACTAATTTGACATTCAATGTGGATAACATGATAGAAATCAGTGAATTTAGTGATCAGTGAAGAATCTTAAAAATTAGTAACGAAACATCATCATAATTTGCCCAATTCATTAAAATTTCTATAACTTTGGCAAGTATATCTATTATTATAAAGGAATATATATCAAGGTATATGTTTTTTGTCAATGATGTAAAGTGGTGTATATATATATATATATATACCGTAGGGCGTATATATATGACTTCGTTTGTTGGACTTTAAAATGTTTACTTCTATTGAAAACTTGGATTTGAAATTTTTCACAATCCCGATAGTTATTCCCCCTTACTGTATATTTCATATATTGGTAAATGAAAGTAAAAATTAGGTTTATATAAATGAAAAAGACTTAACTAACTTACCTAAATCAACATCCATTATTCCCAAGTAGTTTTCTAGAAGTTTATTTATTTTGTCAATACCCAACTGCATCTCCTTGTTTGGCTGGAAATAAAAATATTTTAAGCTAGTTTTATCAAAACTTTCACAGTTTAGTTTTCTTTCTCACAAAATTTAAATTTTAGAACCAAATATATCGAAGGTTTACTAACTTATAAATGAAATATCACTAAAAGTTTCTCATATTGGATCACAAGTTATATTTCTCTTTTTTTTTCAGAGCTTGTGAAATGCTAAGATCTCATCAGGTAATATTTCTAAAAATATATTTTTTTTTCTAGCAAGTGCTACAAAAGAAAGATGTTTAATTTTGTTTTATCCTGTATAACACAATTCATCATAGGACAAAATAATTTTATCCATCTTATATTTGTTCCCATTGCAACTAAGAGGTTAACTTATGTAATCATAAAATTAAACACTACTTTCAGATTTGGTATAACAATTTTATTCTACTTACCTCTTCCTGAATTTGTACTTGACCATTAGCTTTAAACCGTAATGTTTCTTTTCCAGTTCCAAAACTCTTCTTACCTCGTCTACCACTTCCCCGTGGCTCAATATTTGCTAGAAAAAAAAAAATTGTAAATAGAAACAGTTATGAAGAAAGTATTCTTACATACAAATGAACCTTTATAAATACACTCCTTTGTCTATTATTTAATGTATAAGTATTTTCAGTATGAAATTATTACTAAAATTGGCTTTTACAAATGATTAGATAAATTATTAATAATTTTAATCGATAAATATGCAATAAATGAAATTTAAATCAAGTCCTAAAATAATAATTAATTTCTCTTTGAAGGAATGAGGCTTTAAACATAAATAAGAGGAAGATTATATAAATTAAAAGATCATGAATTATTTTTATTCAAATATTGAGTAAATCTATATTATTAAAAACAATAAGCTAATGGAATAAATATTATCTATAAATAAAAATAAAAGAAATAAAAATATGTGGAACACACAATTTTTTCATTATAGAAAGATTTTTTTTTTTTAAATAAAATAAATTGTATCCATTTCAGTCTCAAATTTAAGTTTTTTAAAAATATTTTAATTGTACAACGTTAACTATAAATTTACAACCTCACATCCAACTATTAAAATTTTTTGCAGGCTATTTTGACAATGCCTAATAATTTAGTCAAATTAACCTATATTGTCACTTTTTCAATTAACTTTAAAACTTTTTATACCAAATTATCTCACACTATTATCACTTACTTATCAACAATGTTTTATTCAAAGTATTGAGATTTGAGACATAAATGGATACGATATATTTATATATATATTTAAACAATAAAACCACTGTTGAAGAAGTGATCATATTTATTTATAAATGCAGATTTTTAGCATATTGTATTTTTTTATATTTCTAAATAAAAGATAAAGGTAAAGTTAATAACAAAAACAATGACATTTATGGATTTAAGAAAATAAATAACTGACTTTTAAAGGAAAAAAAAATAAAGTGAATTTAAGAAAAAGATGAAGAGAAAAAAAAATTAAGATAAAATAAAATTTTAGAGTCACATAACAGAACTGATAAATATAGAATTTATAACAGGATGTCCTGTAGCAGTCTGAGCTTTAGTCTTCGGGTTGTGGTTGGGTTTCCCAAGTCGTAGGTCACTGCTCCTTAAACTGTAGGTAACAGTGGAACTTCATGAACATATTTTTGATGTAACCCTCTATTGTCTCTATTTGTAATTACCGATGCAATTGGCTGTTCCTTTCAAACCAAGGAGCATCCACTGCAATTCTTATGACTTTATTTTGAAAAGATTGTAATTTTTTCTTTTTTGTAGAGGATGCCGTTCCCCAGACTCACAGTCATGCATCTTATTTAAAAATAAGAATAGCTGTTTCTGGTTTTAATTTGGATTTTCTACTTAGGGTAGGATATAGCATTGCTAACCTAGCGTAGGTTTGAGCTAGTTTGTAGTTGATATGGTGGTTCTGGGTAAGGTGGCGATCGAGGTGAATTCCCAGGTATCTCACTGTTTCACTTGTAGGATTTGTGAAACATTGGTGCATTATAAATAGTTCTTGTACTATAATGAGCCTTTTTTATTACCATCCCGAACATCTTCCTTCATTAATTATGTAAGTTCAATTAATCTTCTAATAATTCACATTCACTTACAACTAATACTTTTGGATATTTAAATTATTTTTTTCTTTTTCTATTAGTAAGAGTTGATTTATTCCAATGCCAAGTTTAACTGAGGTTGTTAACGCCATAATAGATAATTACCTTGTACATAATTGTAAATAGTATTTTTAGTATTTAGTTTTATAGTTTTATTAGTATTTAATTTAGTTACATTTATTTTTATTTGTATTGTTTTATTTAGATTTAGTTATTTGAAAAGAAAAATGTGTAATTATATTTGTTTGTAATAATGAGTAATAGAGACAGTTGCTAGGGGTGATAATTGTTGCTAAGAGGCATCACCCTAGCAACGGACCGACCATCTTAGTTTTTTCTTTTTTCGAGCAGTGCCGGCTAATTAGTGGCCATGGTAGCGTCTAAGCAGCCCTGTCTGCCCTTATAGTTTAATAGTTTGGACATTTGTTGAGTGTTTTAGTCGTCATTACAGTTCGGAACCAGACCTTTTCTGTGTTTCGACTTTAATATAGCAGTTCCGGCTAATTAGTGACCCTGGTAGCGTCTAAGCAGCCCTGTCTGCCCTTATAATTTAATAGTTAGGACATTTTAGTGAGTTAGTGAGTCATTACAGTTCAGAACCAGACCTTTTCTGTGTTTCCACTTTATTAATTGCAGTTCCGACTAATTATTGGCCCTGGTAGCGTCATTAGCAGCCCTGTCTGCGTTCATTTTGTCGGCTCGCCTAATACAACACGACTGTTGGATATTCGGACCATCAATGAGCCACTACACCAACTCTGGACCATTGCAGCGATTTATTTAGCAACAAGAGCTACACATCTCGGCAGCACTCTTCTCGTGACCTATCAGAGTGGACCAACCTTTTAGTCGAGCAGTATTTATTTTACATATTTATATTGTTTGTAAATTTGGTTCTTTTGTTTTCTTAATTTATTTATCTAATTTTATTTTTATCTGAAAGGCCTTTTTATTTTTGCTTGTATATTTTATTTATGTTAGTTTTTAGTTTTGTTTTTTACCATGTTTAAATTGAACCAAATAAATGTTTAATCCGAGCCAGTTTGTTTTTTTGTTCATTTTTAAAGCCTTCCAACAAAAAGAAATAGTCGATTTGAGGTGGCTTTAACAGAGGTAATATAAAGAGAAAACAAGTCAAGTTAAAAAATATATTTTTTAAGTTTATAGTCAAGATACATATATCTTCATTCTTAGTGAATCTGTTTGATTTCAAATTTTTTATGTTTCAAATTGGATTTACTATCTATTCTAAATTTTCAAAATATGATGGAATAAAATAACAAAAATCCTGGAGAAGTGAGAATAATTTTTAGTTCATAGAAATCTTTTGAAATAGAAAAATTATCTAATTATAAGTCTTCAAAAACTAAGTAGCTTTAAAAATTAATAATTGTTCTTAACATTTTTAGTTATAAGCTTCCTCTTGATCTAAAAAATAAGTCTTAGAAAATTTAGAAACCATCCTTAAATAAGTGGGCTTAACGACAAGATACTACTTTAAAAAATATTGATTTGAGATTAAATTAATAGTATAAACTCACAAAATCCAGCTTTAATTGGCTCAACTAGTCTTAAAATAAATGTTGAGCCTAGAGGTATTTCTTTCAGCATTTTAGCTACTTCGAAATGCCTTTTTCCTACAAGATTTGAGTTATCTATCTTCTCTATGTGATCTCCAACCTAATTGAAATAATTAATTAAATAAGTCATATTTGTTATGTGATGGGAAAATAATTCCTAAATTGATAAAATGATAATAATATTTAATATGATGAAAACAACCTGAATGTAAGATATTTTATCAACAATGCTCCCTTCTTTTATCCTTTTGATAAATGCATAACCAGCTCCATTATCTGTGATTGTTAGTCCTAAGGAATCTTCTGTTTTAGTTATTTCAAATTCCTTAGGTCTTCCTAAAAAAAAAAAAGTCATCTGAAAACAGCTTTTTTACTAAAAATTCATGATGAATTTCAGGAGATTGAAAAATTGTAAAGGTACTTTAAAAAAAAATTTGGTTTCCTAAAAATACATACAACTATATGACATATTTGGAAACATGATTTAATAATCTATTTACTTACACTTTAAAATTATGTTGATTATATAATAAAAGTGGATCACCTACACCTCCCACAAATAGTAGCTAAATTAATCATTGAAAATAACTTAATCTGGATGATGGTAATAGAAAAAATAGGAAGAAAGTTTGATATTTTGTTCTTAAAAATGAATGATAGAACAAATAGAATTGATGTACTGGAAAGGATTAAACACGAGAAAATAAATGAGTACATCACAAGGACGAGATCAGCAGAATATCACAAAATATACTCTAAATTAGATTAGAACTGAGGTAATTTTCAGAAGAAAAATCTTTACTTTATTCAGTTGATTTTTAAAACAAGAGGCGAGACTTCTAAATCTTGATTACCAATGGTGGTAGGATAAATGGAGGAAAAGAACTTTTTGTAACATGAATGCTCTGAAAGATATTTTTCTTTTTACAAAAGTTAGTCTAACATTGAAAAAATTTATATTTCATTTTTGGGAGCCAACATTTAAATTTCTTGGAAACTATAAAAAACTTTAACAGCCCAGATAATAAAAATTTATATCTTTATTTAAAAAATACTGTTAACTACAGAAAAGAGTTGGTAAAAGAATTTAATTTAGAATAAACTGTCACATAGAAAAAAAAGTTACATAAAACTTTTTTATATTTTGAAATTGTAATTTAAAAACAACGGACATTAAATAGTAATAAACTATTTGTTCTTTTTTGACTGCAACCCCGACCATCTTCTTATATTTATGTTTTATGGTCA
>NW_027113287.1:157001-158474 GCF_000696795.3 Halyomorpha halys | reverse complement strand
TATAAAGTTTTAATATTTATGTTTATTTGAACACCTCCACAGAGGAACAGTAGTTCATTGTCTAAAATCATTGATTACAAAAGTGGCAGTAGAATATTAATGCTGGTGTATATCAAGCAGAAAAATATTCCTGAATCCGTTAAAGCCATTTAAAGTTGAGGATGACCCAAGTTGGGCTTGTCAGTGGAGGGCAAACTAAAAATTGAAGAAATTTACATATCTTAATATGCTTACAATATAACTAGGGTGGAAAACTGAAATTTAACAAGAGTTGAAAAGTACCATGCTTGTATTTGTTTCCGTGATATAGCGATAATATAAATATTTTAAAGCAATATTTTTTTTTAAAAAATGCTTAATCCTAAACACTGACTCAATAGGTAAACACTTGAGGGGTAAACCAAAATGTAGGTGGAAAGATTGTGTTGTCTGATATTATGGATTTGAATTTTCATAGCAGTCATTTAACAGATAAGTGTTGACAGCGACTGGTGGTATCGGCATCGAAACTTCATGTTTGTTAAGCTTTTATTATTATCAGACATTTTTCAATGTTTTTGAAAGAATTCAAGTAATAATTATAACCAGATTTCATAATATTTCCAAGCAACTATTCCACACAGTTTTCCTTAATTTTAATCTGTTTCCAAAAAGTATCATATAGCAGGTATGATTTAATTTATACTCATAATTAAGTGACAAATGAAAGTTACAAAAAGTCTCTTGAAACAAATCTCCTCTAGAAAAAAAAAATTAAAGAACTAATGTAGAGTTGATAATTTACTTACAAACAAATAAGGTGTTCAATATTCTATTTTACTTTGGATTCTGAAATTTTTTAGGTATTATATTCCTATGTGGAAAATAAACAATTAACTGAACATAAAAAAACAAACATACCTTTCCTGTGGGCAAATATAAAATCTTCCAAACCAATCTGGCCTCCAAGGAGTTTGGTCATGTCGACCTTATGTGTATTCAGAGTGCAAAAAAGGATCTGAAAATTAATGTTTCACATTAGTTGAAAGCTTCATCAGAGCAATGCTAAAATATTTTAAACCATTAAAATATTTTCAATACCTCTTTTAAAACAAACATTTTGATTTCCAATGGGCGTGGTTATTATCTAATAACCAATTGATATGACATCAAATTTAACTACAGAAATGAGTGGAATGAGAATTTGATTTAGAATAAATTGTTACATTGCACCATATAATATGTTTGATTCCAATATAAACTAATTGAGGTAAATATTGATAACTTTTTTCTTGACTGTTGTAAATATATATTTTTGTGGATCTTGAGGATTAGTCAATAGTACAACTATATTTAGGCAACTTTTATTGTTTGCATAGTCATGCCAATTGTCTATTTAGAGTTTGTTCTACATTGTTGTTATCCAACTAATTCAAGGTTTGTGCCAGAACTGAATTCAGTATTTACATACTGAAAAATTTAGAAATATACATA
>NW_027113287.1:141459-156951 GCF_000696795.3 Halyomorpha halys | reverse complement strand
AACTGGAATTTTAACTTAAATAGATATATGTATGAGTGTGTCTTTATGTTAATATTTTTTATATTATCATACGATTAATACAACAAAATTGTAATTTAAAAGCAGCTTAGATTAGTAATAATAAAGTTAGTGTGTTTATGTTCATAATGAATGTTTAAATGAATATTTTACTTTGACAAATGAACGAAAGTTCATCATTGAAAATTTGTTTAATAATTTCAAAACAAATAATATTATGTATTATGTATGTAAAAAATAGAAAAAAAAATGCTTCAATCTAACTATTTATCATTTAGAGAAGGTAACATACCAATATAAAAATTATTCAATTGGAACAAATACATAATGAACTTAATAATTTTAATCCAAATACATATAAAAATATTTTTATAGCTCCACTTTGATTTTAACATAAATTGAGAAATCAAAATCTATACATGGAAAAGGTTATTACATACTAATCCCTAATATGGCATTAAGTTCCTAATTAGTGGCAAAATTGGAGTTTAAAAAAAATTATGAAGAGTATTTTGAAACTTAACTTGGTTACGGTTTATTTTATTTAAACAATAATAACCAGTCTCAAGACAGTAAAAGGACTATATATAAAGTTGTTTTTTACTTTAATTGAATAAAAACCTGGTTCTAGTATACAAAACAAAATAAGGTCCAGCAGTAGAAAATCTTAAATTCCTGCTCATACGATTATTATTGCTGCAGTAATTAGATCACACCGCTCGTTTAAAAGGGATAAATGAATCTCTCGATATATCTTTTTCAATGGAAAAAGGATCGCTATAGTAACTTGCATTCTGTATAAGTCTGTTTTAAAGTTTCTGCCCCTGGAGTTTGTTTTGTAACAAACTCGTTACAAAAATCTAATTCCGTCCTTAATTGATTGTGCTAATCATTTATAATGTTGTAAATTAGCTTTGCTTTTTTAAATTTTGGAAAATAGATCTTAATATATTTTCTAACAACACAGTATTATAGTCTAATACTGGTCTATATGGATTCCATGCTGGCTACACTTTATTCTCATAACCTTGTAAAATTACAGAACCCTTATTAATGTTCTTTCATAAGCAGTTAAATATAAGTCAGTGATTATGATTTTTCATTGTGTTAGTGGTATTTAGTATTGCGATCTTGGGCAAAAATATTCTGGACTCCTTGGGCATCATACATCATCACCTGCATGGAAATTAGCTCTGAGGATATTTAATATTATTTGTTTGTTTTCTACTTTATTTATCTATTTTTGAAACTTTATTGCTATGATTATTATTATTTTCTTAATTATTCCTAAATTTTTATTTATTTGTTTTATTTTTATGTGTGCATACCAAAAGTTTTAACAGAGATTTGATGAGTCCATAAATGCAAATAAAATTTGTATGATACATTGAGAATTTGTATTAAGTCCTAGGAAAGAAAAATATGAGATGAATGGGAAGGTAATTAAAAATATAGGTTTTTTTTTCCAAGACTCCCTCTGGAGTCCTATACTGCCTATCCATGATTGGGGGTCAAAGTTTTTCATTTTTTGGGACTGCCACTCAATGAAAAAAGTCAACACCCCAGGCCGGATTCAAACCGGCACCAATAGACATCAACTTGGTAAAACTGTGCCTTAATCCCAGAGCTACGGGCGGCCCAAAAATATAAGGTTAGGAAGAAAACAAGAAAGAGGGAAAAACTGGTCGGAATAGCAAACTTATAAAGGAAAAAAAAAACATTAGTGTACGATAGTTATAGAATACAATTTATTATGATATGTACTTATAATGGAGAAACAAGAAAGTAAAAATATTAATTATAATTTTTTTAATTACTTATGTTATAATTAATATTTTATTAGAACTTTGTTAATTAATAATGTTAGTATAAATATTTTATCCTAGGGCTGATTAATATGCTATGTACTTGAAGCAACCCGTTGTGTTTGTTTCTTAAAATGATTGTTTTGCAGTGTGATATAGTCATAACTTAAGTAAATGTAGAAATGAATGAAAAGGGCTTGTAGTATCTAATTTGTTCTAATATAATTGTTAAAAAATAGTTAACTATTTATTTATTTTCTGCCCAGAATATTTGATAAAAATTTTTTCTTCCTTCTTTACTACAGCCCCCACTATCTCCTTCTTACTTACGGTCAATCATTTATGTGTATATGTATATAAATGAATGATTAAGGAGTAGACCATATGATGGACAATTATCTAAAACATATCCAATGAGAAAATAAAGAGGAGAAAGTAATAAGGGTATTCCTTGAAATAAGAAAAAATGTAAAAAAATTAAATTGAGATTTCCGATCTACTAGTAGCCACTAATTAGGAACTTAATGCCATATTAGGGATTAGTATGTAATAACCTTTTCCATGTATAGATTTTGATTTCTCAATTTGCTCTTAAATACATTGAAGGACAATCTTAAATACAAATTAACAACTCACATCACTAATTTAAAAACTTTTTGCAGACTATTCTGACCAGGTCATCAATTTCATTCAAATTACCCTATTTCGCCACTTTTCACATTAAATTTTAAAACTTTTAATTACAGATCAACTTAACATCAAAATAGGGTAATTTGGTTGAAATTGATGACCTGGACAGAATACCCTGAAAGTTATTGATGTAAGTTATAAATTTGTATGTAAGATTGCCTACGTAGTATGTAAGAAGCTACTTATGAATGGCCGAAATGCTGGACTTCTAAAGAAATAATAAAGAGTGTTTTGAGACTTAACTTAATTTATTCTATTTAAACAGTAAAAAACAACAATATTCAATTGTAAATATTTATATTTTATTTTTTTTATATACAGAACAAGAAAAAGAAGTTAAATACTCTGTACAATGGAAGCCTCCATTCTTTGATTAACGTAATACATAAATGCATACATGTCAATAAACATAATTCTATA
This sequence comes from Halyomorpha halys, assembly GCF_000696795.3. Lineage (NCBI taxonomy): Eukaryota > Metazoa > Arthropoda > Insecta > Hemiptera > Pentatomidae > Halyomorpha > Halyomorpha halys. The sequence goes on along the minus strand of NW_027113287.1, from coordinate 154,018 downwards.
TACATTTATCAGATGTTCCATGACATGAAAACAAAGAAAAAGAAGAGGCCACATAATCAATGTATAACTTAATATATACAGGAACTATTAGCTAGTTTTAAAATTTTAAATATTCTTATATATGTATATATATACACTAGAAATAAAGCCAATTCAGTTATAAATACTTGCCTTCTATGAAATATGGACTACATACTAGACAAGTTATAACAATATAGGCCTGCAATAAGTAATCCACTAATAATATTGCTAGACACCATAATACAAATAAAATAAATAAAAATGAGGAAGTGACAGTTTCAGAATCTCTTAGCGAATATATTATTTCTATTTAAAACACATACCACATTTCATGCCAGTGCACTTTAAAAGCTACTCACAATGTGAATAATTAACAAAAACAGGCCTTTAATATGTGATGATTTAAGATTATAGGCTAAAATCTTCAACTCCTTAATTTTTAGAAAGTAAAATAAAAAAAAAAGCAACAGAAATGCAAATTTTTGATTGTTAATGAACATATATAAAATCGTCTTCTTTCCAAAAATAAATAAAACTCATTAAATTATAAATACTGAAGAATATAGTAAGAAGATTTAAGCCCATATGATATATAAAAATGGCATTTCAATCAGAAAATCAAAATCATACATCAAGAAAATCTTTCAAAAGGGTAGTTCTCCTTTTTTCAGCAATATCTATCTGATTTTCTAAATCGCCACGATCAGTAGTTTCTGCACGTTCAATTTTCCAAGATAAATTTTCAATTTCAGCTTCCAGTTGAGCTTGTTGATATTCAAAGAGTTCTTTACGTGGCCCTGGTTCCATATAGTATGCAAAAGGATAAGTATATTGCAGTGTGTAACGACATTTTGCCAGAAGACCAGCGGCATCGACAAGATACTGCCAATCTATCCATGTGCCAGAAGAATTCATTACTTTAGCATTTATCCTACATTTAATTTTTTCCAATGTTTCAGCTTCCAATTTTAAACTTTTTGAATGATTTTCCCAGCGTTCATAATAGTGTAAATATTTCTTCAAAGCTTCCCGAGCTTGAGCATGAACTGATTCATTAACAATATTGGGATTTTCCTTATAACGGGAGCACTCATAGTATTCTGAACCATGAGATTTCCAATCTCCTAGACACATCCAACAAAAATCATGTTTACAATTATAGCATTGCATGTGATTACAACCTCCATTCTTTTCAATACAAATATGACAGCGAGGGCAATCTTTGGTGTGTGCTGAAATATAATTGGCTGTTTCAGAATCATCAGCACACTTAGTCAACCACTTCTTGATTGTTACGCAATCTGTTGGAGCATGATATTCCATGCCACATTTAAAACAAAATGATGTTTTGCAATTGATACAAATTGTTCGTTTAGCTTTGGGTTCTTTTGAACGAAAAATAACATTGCAATTTGGTCCTGGGCAAAATCGCAGTTCTGGATGAGATTTAACATAGTCACTAAACGCAAATTTTTGATAGCGTTCACGCAAAGAAAATCTACTCAATAGAGAGAGAACAAAGTCTTCTGGAGCTAGAAGACCACAGTCTTGAGCCATGCAACTTATACCAGTACTAACTCCTTGAGTAATTTGAACTTCAAAATGAGTTGCCCAACATTCGTTACAAAAATGATGTAAACAGGCTAAATGACTGAATTTGTCTGGTGGGCTAGGAACTAAACATACAGGGCATCTGAGTCTACTGCCAACGGGTTCTAAGCTCTGTTGGGTACTTTGACCACCCATCATCAAGTATTGAATCCACTCATTGTTTTTGTAAGCCAATGCTGATGGTAATACAACCCATTCATTAGTATGAAGTATAACTTTAGCAAGGGAAGGAGTAACTCCAAGATTGTTACTTAGAGCTTCAACAGATTCATTCAGAAGTCTCTCCACCTCAGCATCAGAAAGACATTCAAAAGAAAACTGTTCAGGGTCTTGTTCACCTGATTCATTGTCCTCAATATCACATTCGTCCATATGGTAATACTCCTCATATCCACACTCTTCATCAGAATAATACATACTAGAATCTTCTTCTCCAGACATTTTTAGAAGTAATTCTGGAACAAAGTTGATGCTATCCAATATTTTCCGAATCAAAAACGAAAATGTTATATATTGTTTTTAAACTATTCCGTTTTAAGGCAATAATCATTGTATATGTGATATTGCGTCAAACAAAAGGTCGTCGAATTGTTTCTTAACGCAGAACACTGTAATTAAAAACCATGAAACAAACGCAAATTTGAGTAAATCTGTTTGCAACCAAAAATGTAAAACACCACTACTAACTTAAAAGTAGCATACAATAACTATAAAACACTGTCACTAAAACCAATAACCTATAATGATAAACAACATCAGGCAAAATGTCTACATCAGCTGTGTCACGAAGCCAACGCCATCTACATCTACTTCAGCCGTGCCAAGGAATTAGATTTGAATTTCTTTGGCATGTTATGTTTGATTCATTATTATAAATAGTTAATTTATAGTTAATATAATATTAACACCATTATTATAAATAGTGGATTTTTATTAATATTTTATTTGTTACAAATCGTTTTGCTGAAATCTTTGAATTAAAGAAAAAATAATGTTTTTTCAAATTCTATTTCAATGAAGTTTCCAGAATAATATTCTAATATTTATTTAATTTTATTCCAACGCTTTAATGCTTAAAATAGAAAATTTTAACTCAAACAGCTCGAGGATTACTAAACCCGAGGTTCCATGTGGTTCTGTCCTGAAAGTTTCCTTCATTCTTAGATAGTTTAATAGTGCTACTAGTCAGAAAACCCCGATATACCACAGCAAAAGTCATTTAACACGATGTTAGTGGCTGTGGTGTCTATCACTATCATCATCACCGAGGAACCTCGGCTTAAAATATTAGTTATGCTGAAAGTTTGTGATAACAACAGAACTATCCTTGTTGTTTGATAGCCCAAGAATAGGTTTTTCAACTATGTATATAAAGATTTATTTATTGTTGGGCAAAAAAACTATCCACGAGTCAGTGCGGAAAAGAACAATCTGAGTCGATAAAACAGTGATTGATGGAAAGAATTTCATGAGGGAGATATATTAAGGTGACAAATTGTCCTATTTTATAGTCCTACTTTTGTAGGCTCTATCTCATTTATTCAATGGATAATGTCAGGAGCCTACCAATTAGTATTCAAAATCAATTAATATGGGTAAAACATTTAATTCTAGAATTGATTTTGACTATCGAACTCAGCACAAACTACACATGGGTATTCATGATATTGTGTTGTATGTAAAATGTTTTACCATGTTGAATGTTAAGTATAGGATTGTGATCAGCCCTATTTAAAGTCACTAAATGGTAAATGAATAAGAGCTCCTAGCGGATTTTCTGAGCAAGTTGTTTAGTATTCTTTTCTTGCAAAACTTCATGTTATTGTTTACTTCTAAGTTTTGATTACAGTAATTTATTTCAAAATAACTGAAAAGTAGAAGAGTAAAAGTTTGGCTACTGATTGTCTTTTTTAAAAAGTCCAAAACACAAGAACAAGAAAAAAAAAAAAAACACAAACTACGACTAAGTACCCTAACACAACAAACAAAACGGTAACGAGCTCAGCTGGTCTGTTGCGTGACGTTATTCTCCATTTAACAGACCTAGTAACAGACTCTTCACTATGGTTATATGTTATATTGTTTTAACATGGTAAAATAAGGAACTATTTCTCCATTTAACATAAGTTTTTAACATGTTAAACTAAAGATCATGAATCCTACAGTTTAATTTATACGGATTATTAGTTTAAATCTAGAAAGTTAGATAGAAAATAATAAAATAATCGCAATACACTAAATATCTAATAATATTGGGGTATAAACCTAAGTAAACGGCAAAGAAGAATTACATAAAGTAAACGTAATTTAATTATCCCTTTATCCTTGTAATATTATAATAATAATGAAGGATCAGCGAACCCGAAGGTTCGATACCGATACCACCGATCTCTCTTTTCATACATCCATACAAACCCAAATCTATTAGCTATTAGATCATCCCACCTACGTTTCGGTCTAACCCTTGGAAATTTATTCATCGGTTCAGTGCTTGTTACTTTTAAGGGATCCGTTCGTTACTACGATATATAATCGTACTTTAGGTCGTGGGACTTAGTACCCATATTATTCACCGCAATACTACAACCTGCATCATATTTACCGGATGTACTACTCTCAATCCAGCGTTGTGTAGCCTTCTAAATTTCTTCTAAACTCATCCTGTTTCGGTCCGAATATTTTACACAATATATTATTTTCAAAAACCTTAAGGCGCTGTCCTTCCTTTAGTGTAAGAGATCACGTTTCGCACCCGTAGAAAAACAATAGTTTTGTAAATTCGAACTTTTAGGTTTTTGGATAGAACGCGCAAGTTAGGAAATTTCGAAATTGAAAAATGACAAGCATTTTCCACCTTTATTTCATCATAAATTAGTTTTTTCTATTTACTGTAGAATCTAAATACTTAAACCTCTCTACCTGTTCAAATTTATTTTCTACTATATTTATATAACCGAGATTACTCACATTTCTAATGCTTTTTCCTTGAATATTTTCTGGCAATGAAGTTTGATTGCTGCAGCTCAATGCACATTGTGTGGTCTATTCAAATGTTCCTGGTAGATATATGGTTTTCCAATACCCAATTATTTTCTATTCGAGCTACCCATTTCCTACTAAAATTAAATAATTTATTTTGCTTTATCATCTAGGAAGTAAATGTACCCAGAATGGAAAACAATTTCTTGGATTTTACGTTTCAGATACCAAGAATATCGGACTTTAATGTTCCTAATCCGTCTGATGGCTTACTTTACAGTAGTACTAAGTACATGGAAACTAACTTTACGAAAAATATAATTTTACTCTCTTTTAGGAAAATTAATTGAAATTCCCTAAAAGAGAAAATCTTTAAATGCATTGTTCGTAAATTTAGTTTCATTGTCGTTAGCTACTGCTCATTACTGTGAAGTAAGCCATCGATATAACGATTAATGCGTTGATATTTCATTAATTTCCTGGCTCAACCAATAAGGAACATAAGAATTAGAGTATATTTATACTTTTAGTGCAAATCGAGAATTGAGTAAGATATGCGTTAGAATAATGGCGCAAAATTAGACTTTTTCGAATCAAGCAACGTAGTAATAAAAAATTACTGCTTTTCTCCGATAATGTACGGCCGATATTTTTTTATATTACAAGGATTAAGAAGGGTGAGGAGACCGATAGTACGTCCAAGATTCACATTAATTTATGTCAGTTGAGATATATCAATTGTTTCCATTTCACCATCAGTCAGACTAAACTCATACGAGAAGAACGCAGGATGAGAAAGATATTCAAGAGGCAGATGCCATACTATGACCAAAAGACGAGAAGAAATCAGCGAGAAGGATAGAGAGACCTGCATCAACTAGGTCGAACTGGGACGAATCAATCTCAGAGACTGTTATCCCCTTGGAGGGGATGTCCTCTTTACCTCGAAGGACTGCCGACTTGAGCAATGGCCTTCACTTAGTTTTCGCATATCTCTACCTCTCTGGCTCCAGTAATAGTTCTTGCAAAAGGAAGAGTCGACTGCAAATAGAAATCAGATAATTCTTGATCGAGTCTACGAGCTATACTAATAATTTCAGCGCTTTCAAACAAATAATTGTGCAGTGGAAATATTAAAGGAGAATATTTTTGTCATTAATTATCTCCACACTATTTAGAGTCCTCTTTGAGGTGGTGCACGCTTGACCCATCTGGCGGTCGAGAGTGATTCTGACCAAATACCTCCTTGCACAACCGTTGATCTAGTAACAGTACTTCTTTACTAAGTACTGAACCCATGACCCTTCATGGGTTGTAGTGGTACAGATTTAATTTAAATTTACGCTTGACCCATCAAAACTTACTTAATTCAATCAAGTTTTATATTCATAGTAATTTGCCATATTTCTTATATAAATATATGAATTGCCTTATACTAAGTCATTGGTATTATTTTTTCACCAAGAGCTCCCTTGAGAGAAATGCTTTATTGATAGTAAGGAATGCTGCCAAAATTCAGTGGGTCACTATAATACACAGCTTACTGATCTATCTTAAAAGACAATACAAATAAATAATATAAACGAAATACAAAATTACATTAAATTTTTATTGTTTTATTTTGTATTTATTCCTTCTTCCTTTGTATTTTTTTCCTCTTTGTTATGTTTAGTTATTAACACTGTATATTTAATTCTCTCATTATACCCCACTTTGGCATATCTCATATTCCTCTTTTTCTGTGACAGTTCATAAATATTGACTTTACTACATAAGTTCTATTTTAAATTTATGGGCTCTTTTAAAATTGATATTTTCAGTGACCGCACATAAAGAAATAATTTTAAAAAATGTTGTAAATAACTAGTAATGTTGAAACGAATTCAAATAAAATAGGAATAGTTAATATATTTGACACCAAATAAATAGGATAAAAACTAATAAATAAATTTCAAAGAGATAAAAAAAGGTTAAAACAAATAAGTTAATGATAAATTAATAGATATATTTATTATATAAATATATGAATTGCCTTTTTCGGAAAAAAATATAGTTAAGCAGTTTCAAATTTATACCATGAATTCGCATGCTGAATCTTAGATTAAAAGAAAATGAAGACATGGAAGGTGCTTCTTGTGAATTTGAATGTAGCATGGTAAGCAACTTTTTTTTATGACCCCTATCCTAGACACTTCTGACATACGGGTAGGTTCTCTATTCTAGCCATAGAGGGGAGCCAAGTTTTCATTTTGTGTAACCGCCACAGAAATAAAAATGGATGCAAATGTTATGGAAATTGCTTTTATAATAAAAAAGTTTTAGCATTAGTGAGATTGTGATCTTGGCCAAAATATTATTCTAAACACCCTGGGCTTATACATTATCAACTGCTTGGAAATTAGTTGAGTACTTATCTATTAATTCATCATTAACTTATTTGTTTTAACCTTTTTTTATCTCTTTGAAATTTATTTATTAGTTTTTAACCTATTTATTTGGTGTCAAATATATTAACTATTGCTATTTTATTTGAATTCGTTTCAATAATTCTAGTTATTTACAACTTTTTTAAAATTATTTCTTTATGTGCGGTCACTGAAAATATCAATTTTAAAAGAGCCCATAAATTTAAAATAGAACTTATGTAGTAAAGTCAATATTTATGAACTGTCACAGAAAAAGAGGAATATGAGATATGCCAAAGTGGGGTATAATCAGAGGATTAAATATACAGTGTTAATAACTAAACATAACAAAGAGGAAAAAAAATACAAAGGAAGAAGGAATAAATACAAAACAAAACAATAAAAATTTAATGTAATTTTGTATTTCGTTTATATTATTTATTTGTATTGTATTTTAAGATAGATCAGTAAGCTGTGTATTATAGTGACCCACTGAATTTTGGCAGCATTCCTTACTATCAATAAAGCATTTCTCTCAAGGGAGCTCTTGGTGAAAAAATAATACCTTGTAACGTTTTGAAACAGTCGCCATTTTTTATTCTCCATAACTATGCTTAGGAGACATCAATTTTGACTAGTAACTATATATGGTTTTCATAAAACTATTAAAAAATAGGATGAAATTATTTCTTTTTTTTCTCCTGGCTCTTGGACTAAACAGTTGAATGAAATCAAAGGATCAAAAGCACCTCTCCGACAATTGTTCACAGAGGAGGAAGATATGTTTTGAAGTTAGTTGCAGAGCCCTTTTGTTTTATTGTGGGTAAAGTACAATAGACTTTGATAAAGTAGCGAACACAATACACTCCTCGGGTTCGAGGACCCCTGAATGTTGATCCTGTGGCAGATGACCCCTGGCGGCGGAACATGTCGTTACGTTGCGCTACCTCCTCTGATAATATTTAATAAGCTCCCTTCCGTTTCATCATGGCCGACCCATACCTTTCGTAGCTAGTCGATTCGTTATTGTTAGTCCTCGGGGCCAAGTTCCCAATATTTACAAATAATTGTCCTCTCCGCACTCCTTGTTAAGCTATTAAATTATCCATGTAAGAAGGTAATAAAAATATTACGTACACCGATATTAGAATTAGCTAAGACTAAGAATCAGCGTAATCCCTAATCCCGCACATCAATAGACTTTAGACACGCCAATCTTACTTACTTTTAAAACTTACCCGTATAACGAATACTGTTTGATGGTACGGGGACGACGTCACAATCTCTCAAGGAAAATAATAATTTTACTTCTATTTTTACTTCTTGGTGTAATACCATATAGATATAATATGATAGAGGCTAAGCGAAACGGTTCAAAGCCGATACCACAAAGTTCTCTACATACGTCAGTCTAATGAAGCCCCACCAAACCCAAATCTGCTAAATCTATCTTAACACAATCCTCCCATCTACGTTTCGGTCTACCCCTGGGACATTTACCCGTCGGTTCAGTGTTTATTAACATTATAGGGATTTTTAAGGGAATCTACAGCGAAGGTGATGTTAGCCTAGTTATCAACAGGTGACCAACCTATTCTAACCATGGTGGGGGGGTCAAGTTTTTCATTTTGTGGGACCGCTACCTAATGAAAAAAATCCCAAAAGCTGGATTCGAACCGGCGGAGAACTACATCCCGACAAACGACTGACATGGAATCCTCATACAAGACTAAAAAGACAAGAAACTGCTCGTAGATTCCGACTATTGCAGCATTTACTAGACAAACGGTCTAAATTGCCAATCCATTACAAAAGACTGATCTACATGACTATTATAAGGCCTATCTGGACATACGGAGTTGAGCTTTGGGGCTCCACTAAACCATCAAATTCCTCCAGAATCCAATCCTTACAGTCCAAAATCCTTCGTAAAATCCTTAATACTCCTTACTTTGTCACCAATCAAGTCATCCATCAGGACCTCAATGTTCCATATGTTGCCGATTTGGCCAGAACCAGATACCGTTCCTTCCATAATAAACTTCTCAACCACCCAAATCCACTTGTTTCTAACCTGGCTTCTCCTTTATTACCTAATAATCCTCCTAGGCGTCTGAAAAGAAGATGGCCCCGAGATCTTCTCCTCTAGAAATGTTATTGGAGTTCTACCAGTGGGTAGATTCTCCACATGTTTTTATCATGTCACTGTGTCACCTACAGCAAATTTACTTGTTGTATATATGTGTATACAGTTGTAAATAACAATAAATTAATTATTAAAAAAAAAAAAAAGAAAATGATGCCGCGCGGAATCAACAATATTTTAGATTTCTGGCTTCTGTTGGTCGTAGACTTCTCTAGCCATGGTTCTCCACAAATTTTCAATCGGATTGATATTCGGACTGATAGATGGACAATCGAAAACATCGATTCCGAAATCCTGAAACGATTGTTTGTAGAGCGTCCCGTCCCATCTAACTCGCCGCAATGCGAGTAAATATACCTGAATGCAAATTAATTAAATAATGTATGTAATAATAAACATAATAAGTATATGTACCTGAATTATATTTACCGGGTGCAATCCCCTTAAGTCAGCATTGTGTAGCCTTCTAAATTACTTCAGAATTCATCTTTTTTTTTGGTCCGAATATTTTACATAATACTTTATTTTCAAAAAAACCTTAAGGCGCTGCTGTTCCCTAAATTTAAGAGTCTAAGTTTCGCATCCATAACGAACACTGGGAAGGATAATTGTTTCATAAATTCGTACGTCGTTCGTAGGAGTATTAATTTCAATGATATTTGCCAAGATAACTTCACTCACTTCAGATGTAGCTTTTTCAAAAACTGTATCTCGGGAACTTTTTGAAAGTAAACTGCTCTTATAGGACTTAAATAAGATGAAATAAATTTCTTTTTTCTTTTCTTAGGTTCTTGGACTAAAAGGTTCGATCCCGATACCGTCGCTGCCTAATATACGTCCATTTACGGAACACTGACAGAGCCCGAATCCACAAGATCAGTTCTAACACAATTGGATTTATGGTTATAATTGAGGTTATTCAAGCAATAACTTATTTTGGTTTAAAAACAACTAAAAAACGCCATTGTGTAAACCTTTCAACGTTCTCACAGGTTAAATAAATAATTAAAACTATATCTCTCACGAGTATTTGAATTAGATCAAAGCATTTCTTTGTACAAGGTCTATCAAAACATAATTCAAAATGCCAATAGAGTGAATCACAAGCATTTTTGGAGTCTATGGAGTTAACAATTTATTAAATCTATGTTAAATCATTTTTTTTGTTTTCGTTTTATTAATATTAATAAAAAAAAAATTAATATTATTAAGCCTTCAAAAACATTTTTAGTACTTTTCGTTATTTTTGAAAAAAAAAAGAAAAAAAAAGTCAGTATTAATTTCCTTCGATTTTTTTTTTTAAATTCAAGGTTGTAAATTGCACCAAATTTTATTTTTCACAAAAAGTTAAAATAGTATTTTAACTATTTTTTAGTAGTGTGTAATAATAACAGAGATGGTACGAAAACCGAAACGATTCATTCATCTTAGTGTCTACTGAAACCTGATAGTATTTATCATTATTTTTGTTAATATAATATAATATACTCCTATGAAGATAACGTGTCAAATATCATGAAATATACTACTTCTACGGTAAACGTTTTAAACTACTTTATAGTACATTAAACTGGCTTCAATTGGAGTGATAATAGACATCTGTAAGTCGAATTGAGATGCAGATTTCTCAAAATGAATTCACTAACTTTTTCAGTGCATTTTTTTTATGAAATATTGCTATTTAAAAATCTATACCTCGAAAACTATTGAATGTAAATAGCTCTATCAGGGCTTATATTTTAACAAATTTACTTTACTTTAAACGATGTTCTCTTAGGTTGTATAGTTTCGTTGGTAGTTTTACAGATATAGAGCTCATAATAAAAAATTAATTTTGTTTAACCTCTTGAAACAGCTGCCATTTTTCATTCTCCTTAACTATATTTGGCAGACTCATTAATTTTCACTAGTAATTCTACATAGTTTAATTTCCTTAAAGTAATAAAAAATTTAATGACTTTTTCTCCTCTTGGGCTTGCGTACTATGCGTTGGTTTTCCATTCTGGGTTGGCCAAGTAGGAGCCCGGGAATTTCAAGATGAGTGGACCCTCGAGATTAAAGAATTAACTTTATCAACAACTTTGGTTATCAACAGAAATAAACTACATACTACTTAAAATCATTACTTTTTTTAATATTCGAAATGTAATAAATATTTAAAATTAAAAGTTAAACATTTACAATAGATTTATGAGGTGTAGATAGTTAACCGTAGAATAGTGCTTGGAGAAGTTTGTCGGGGGATGCGGTCAGCAAAGAACAGCATAAATAAACAAAACCATATTTATTTATCTTATGCCGACGTTTCGACCTGAGTTTCAGGTCTTCATCAGGGGTTGTGGCGTTAAAATAGTATTAATTATAAAATAATCAATGATAAGAATATAAAAAACTACGCAAGTTATAAGGTTAAAAATGTACATAAAACGCAAAAACCGAAAAGTAGATTTGAGAAAACCAAATTTAACATACTAAAATACGGAATATAAAGAACTAAGTTAAGATTAAATAAAAGTCGAGAAAGGAAAAATAAACATAATAATAAATGAGTTAAGAACAAATCAGGACAAAATATATTTGGCGACTTTGATAAAATATTGGAAATATTATACTTTGATAAAATATTGCAAATATTATACTTTGATAAAATATTGGAAATATTATTCTTTGATAAAATATTGGAAATATTATACTTTGATAAAATATTGGAAATATTATACTTTGATAAAATATCGGAAATATTATACTTTGATAAAATATCGGAAATATTATACTTCGATAAAATATTAATTAATTTTAATTTGTCTGAGGAGTTAGGGACCATATTTGTAAAGATGGCACAGACTTCACCATGACATTTTGAACGACAAACATTCTTTCACGACTGGCGACTGGATTGAGCAACTAATTCTCGAAGCTTATCTTGTAATGTCATTTTTACAATGGCTACTAACCGTTCTGAGAACGTTGCTTCAGGAAAATTCATTCGTTGCACCTTTATTGTCTTTTTCAATGAAGAAAGTTTATTTTTTTATGAAGCACTTATTTAAAAAAAATATTTACGTAAATGTAAACAATACATTTGTTTTTTATTATATTTCTTCCGAAAATAGTAGATAATTATGAAAATAGATACTTAATGTAACCACAATATGATTGTTATTGAGAGCTGAACCCGATAAATACAGTTCGGGTTATAGCATTGCGGCAAATAAGGATGTGGGACATACTTAGTAACGAACGGATCCCTAAACTGTTAATAAACACTCAAAATATTGTATATATTATTTTATCATTATGTTATTTTATTATTCATACAGATAGTTTTATTATGTTCATCTTGTCTATTCTTTTGTTTGTATATATTTTAAGAGAGTTTTTTTTTTATTATTATTAT
>NW_027113287.1:135704-140034 GCF_000696795.3 Halyomorpha halys | reverse complement strand
CAGATTGTAATATCTATCAATAAATAAATCTTAAAATTAAAAAAAATAAAATAAACACTCAAACCGACGGATTAACGTCCGAATGGTAGACCGAAACATAGGTGGGAGGATTACTTATGACTGATTTAGAAGATTTAGGTTTGGAGGTTTAGGCATCGAACCTTCAAGATCGCTAAGCCTTTATCATTATTATTGTTAAGAAAATTGTCAATAACTCAAATAAGAGTTTTCAACAATTTTTTTTGTAATTAAAATATAATCTTGACTATCCGGTTGAACTTGAAAGAATGGAAGAGCAGACATCCAACAACTACGAAGGCTAGTTACCTAACAGTCGTCACACAGGTGGAATAATATCACTCCTAATGAAGATACGTCGACCGAAGGAAACCGGCAGGTTGGCCCAGTTGGGGGTCAGTGGGGAGGAAGTGAATTGTGCTGGCAGTATTGTTAGCAGGCCGGAAGCACTCCCACTCCAGCCTGGCTACATATTTCCAAGCCTCTTCCTCATCAACAAAAAACCAACGCAGGTTAGGAACGTAGTAGTTTAATAAAGAGAAAAGCATCTGATAGATATGTTGGAGTTGAGATAGGTCCACCTGGGAGTACGATCATATTGGAAAGACAGGCTCAGACATAAACAATCCCAACCATGCTTATTAGTACAAGAGCCAAAGAGGAGAAAAAAAACAGTTATTCCACCCCAATTTCAAATTACTTTAATGAAAACTATGATAATAGTGATCAAAATTGATGAGTCTGCGAAGTATTGGTATGGGCGACTATTATAAAACGTTTAAAAAAAAATCATTCGGAGCTCTATATCTTTAAAACGATCAACACTAGAACATCTTTTAAAGTAAAGTAAATTTACTAAAATATGAGCCCTAATAGACATATTTATACTTAATAGTTTCCGAAATATAGATTTTTAAAAAGCAACATTTCATAAAAAAAAATTCACTGAAAAAGTTTTTTTTTTTAATAATTTATTTATTGATATTTACAACTGTATACACATATATACAACAAGTAAGTTTGCTGTAGGTGACATAGTGACATGATAAAAACATGTGGAGAATCTACCCACTGATAGAACTCCAATAACATTTCTAGAGGATTGGATTGGATTCTGGAGGAATTTGATGGTTTAGTGAAGCCCCAAAGCTCAACTCCGTATGTCCAGATAGGGCTTATAATAGTCATGTAGATCAGTCTTTTGTAATGGATTGACAATTTAGACCGTTTGTCTAGTAAATGTTGCAATAGTCGGAATCTACGAGCAGTTTCTTGTCTTTTTAGTCTTGTATGAGGATTCCATGTCAGTCGTTTGTCGAGATGTAGTCCTAAGTAACGGATCTGTTCGACAGGAATAAGTGGAGTATTATTAAAGGATATTGTAGGGGAAGAGGTTATGGGTTTAACTGAAAAAGTGAATTTATTTTGAAAAATCTATTTCACAAAAACCATTAAAATTAAAGCTAGTTTAAAGTAGTTTATGACGTTTATCTTCGTAGGTTTTTATGATGTTTGCTCAAATACATTGGTTTATAGTAGTTCGGACGAAATTTCATGTGCAAAAGTTATATTCATATGCGAATATTACAAGAACTTACGAAGATACGTGACAAATAAAAACTGGCGTTTTCAAAATATTAATTTTCCTTTCGGATCTCTATATCTTTGAAACTACCAACAACACTGTGTAATCTAAGTAAGAATTTGACTCTTATTTAAAGTAGAGGCAATTTTCTAAATTATGAGCCCTAATAGAGATATTTACGTTCAGTAGATTCCATGATATGCCTTTTAAAAAGCAACATTTAATAAAAAATGTTTTCAGCGAATTTATTCTATACCTTAGGAACCATAAGATCTACAGATGTCTTAGTTAAATGTACTATAAAGTAGTTTATAGCGTTAAATGAATTCAAAAAATGTTAACTTCTAGTTGTTGTGATAAAATGTTTGATTTTTGAAAAACATCACAGGAACTTGATTTAGTTGTAGACGTATAAATATTTGCCAATACTCAAATTAAAGCTAGTTAATTGTAATATAAATTCGTCAAAAATTTATCATCGTAGAAGTAGTATTTTTTATGATATTTGACAAAATAAGTTTACGAAATGTTAATTTCTAGTTGTTTGGAGTGATTGTTTTGTTTTTATTTTTGAAACAATATATCTCAGAAACCATAAAACGTAAATGTACTCAAAATAATGGCAATTTAACTTACTATAAAGCAGTTTATGTCTCGTATCTTAACGTTTCTTAAAGTTCTTATGATATTCGCATATGAATATAATTTTGGCACATGAAATTTTGTCCGAACTACTATAAACCAATGTATTTGAGCAAACATCATAAAAACTACTACACCTACGAAGATAAACGTCATAAACTACTTTAAACTAGCTTTAATTTTAATAGTTTTTGTGAAATAGATTTTTCAAAATAAATTAACTTTTTCAGTGAATTTTTTTTTATGAAATGTTGCTTTTTAAAAATCTATATTTCGGAAACTATTGAATATAAATATGTCTATTAGGGCTCATATTTTAGTAAATTTACTTTACTTTAAATTATGTTCCCTTAGATTTTCTAGTGTTGATCGTTTTAAAGATATAGAGCTCCGAATGACAAAAATTAATTTTTTTTTAACGTTTTATAATAATCGTCCTTACCAATACTTGCAGACTCATAAATTTTGACTAGTAATAATACATATTTTTCAATTAAGTAATCAGATATAGGGATGAAATAACTGCCATTTTTCTCCTCTTGGGCTCTTGTAGTATATGTTCTCGATTATATTATATGCTGATAAAGGGAATGCCTAATCAGACAAATCCCAGACTTAAACAATAGGAAGAGATATTGGAATAAAAAAAGTATAATAAATAGACTGGTACAAAAACAACTTTCACTGTTATTTTTTGACAAGTAATCATTTAATACTGTTACTATTACCGTAACGAAAAATGACAGCCATGAAACAAGCGTCACTTGAACAGAAATACTGAAGCCCGAAGAAGCTGAAGGCTTCTTTTTTACCTTTTTTGGGGGATGTTTACACTAAACAATAATTTTTACAATTTTTCTGATTTTATAAATTGACTAGCAGACCCGGCAATACTTGACGATTGGAAGATTTAGGGATGTAGATGGATTATTTGAATGCAATTGAAAGTTTGATATAAATTAATATATTTGGTATCTGGATTACCTCTCTAGGAAGCCTGGTGAGTCAATTCATTTAAAATTTTTTGAGGTTAATGACTTCCATTTTTGACGTTTCGGGACCACTGTCCCATATTCATGCACTATTAAAACCTATAACAATAATAAAACTAACATAACACCAATCTTCATCCTTATATATTTTAATTTATAAAATAATATTCACCTCTTGATTTCATATAGGAAATCATGTCAACCACCTGTGCATCTTCACTTCTCTCTGGCACAGCCATCACTCTACATCTCTTTGGACCTTATCTCATGTCCAGTGTGCTGTTTGGTTACCTCCCTGTTTTTTATAAGTCCTGTTTTGTATTTAATATTAACTTAGTGATTTTTATTTTTTACATAAACCTGTTTATTTCATCTGATTTTTATGTTTTTATTTTAAGTCTATTTATAATGTCTGCGTTATGTGTATTTAAGTGTTTAGTATCAGTTTTATAGTTTACTGTGTTTTGTATGTTTTTGTTATGTATATAGATTCTAGAAATCTTCTGTTTTTTGTATTTTGTGCTGTATCTATTATTTTTGGGTTTTCAAAATTGAATTCGTGGTTCAGTTTTATGCTGTGGTAGGCCAGAGCTGTGCAATTTATATTTTTAGCGTTTTTACAATTGGTGATATGTTGCTTAATCCTAGTTTCCAGTTTTTTAGATGTTTCACCAATATATACTTTTCCACAATTTTTACAATCTATCTTATAAATTGCGTTTAGTTTTTCCATCTTATCAACTTTGTCTTTCATGTTTGACAGCTTATTCTGTAATTTATTATTGTTGTATAAACCGGTTCTGATATTTATATGGTCATATTCTGTCAGTGTTTTTTTAATTTTACTTAATATATTTAGTTATTTACACAATGGATTAATAAAATGGCATCAATTGCTTATCGTATCTATTTATTTTCTGGCGGTAAATAACATTATATAATAAAAATATATGGTACACCAATACACTAATCAACAAATCTATACCAAACTTTGGGGTTATTTGGGATTCTATAATGTAGTTTATAGAATATCCAAAGGGCACGAATCGGAATTTTTTAAACAAATCAGAACCGCAGACATAAAATAGAACTT
>NW_027113287.1:117843-134815 GCF_000696795.3 Halyomorpha halys | reverse complement strand
AGTTTATTCCCATACTTTTTATAATTGTAATTACTAAAAATTAAATAATTACTGAATTTATTTATTTATTTTTTAAATATTTGGATAAGAAATCAACCATAGATCACAAAAACCTACACCGTTCATCGACATACCAATCAAAACCAAAAATGCAAGAGTCGCTTCATTCGGTTCCGTTTTATTCGAGTTGTCATCGTACAATAGGGGTATTCATGATGGGTTAAATGCATAAATGGGGTAAATGTTAGAAGTATAGGATTGTGGGCAGCCCGATTTAAAGGTCATGTTATATGTTAAATGCAGAGGAGCTCCTAGCACATTTTCTGGGCAACTTTGAAACCTTTCCTTCCGAAACTATCCAGAATTTCTTTATCTATTTATTAGACTTTTAAAATGTTCAAAACAAAAACCAGTTAAACCAAAAACGGACTATGAGCAACTAATTTATAAGAAGTACAAACAATGATATGGAGATCTCAGCTGGTCTGTTGCATGACGTCATTCTCCATTTAGCAGACCTTTAACACATTAATAGACTGTCAACCATGTTATATGTTATATCGTATTATATTTAACATGTTAAACTAGAGATCATGAACTTTGACTTTTTTAACCTCATTAAGGAAAAACTGTTCACCGAAAGTATAGGTTTTATGATGACGGTAACAGTGATAGGGACAGCTGTCGGCACCACTAAAATTAGTACTGTCGTACTATCAGGACTTACTAGATAGTTGGTAATACATCGATTATTTGTGCATGCGTTACAAATAAATGACATTTCTACGCCTGACTGTGGACTGTTGGACCACATAACCTCATAACACTAGCCTTAAATTAGGCCATCAATTTGTATTTTTCCTGTTTGTTGTTTTTCTATGGTTAAAGTTGTTTGTTGTATTTAACCATTAGATTGTATCATTCAATCATCGAATTAAACCGTTTACGAGTTGTAGTTATGTTACTTGGAAGGCAGATATCTATGGACATGGGCCACAATAATATTGTCGTAAACCATCATTTGATTTGATACAATAAACTTATGTAACTTTTGGGTTAGTATGCACTGTTAAGGAAGTAAATGCAAAAACTAAACAAATTCGTAACTTAATAATAGTTGACCAAATTAATAAGCTGTAATATTCATTCGACGCAGAATTCAATTTTGTTTAATTTGTTATACCATCAGGTTCTGGCTAGGATTGTGAGTTAGAAGCGTAAATCGAGAAAAAAATACCAAAGTCGTTACTTAATTAAATTAATTTGCTAATCAGTAAGAGGTTTACAACCATCAGAAATGTGTTTTTGTGTTAAGAGTGATATAATCTACTTTTTAGTCATTAATTAATTTATCAATAACCCTCAAGGTTTATGGATATTGTTCAGCAGATTTTGGGGTTTTTGGAATACTTGGAATAATAAAAAAATATTCCATAAAGTCTAACTTTTTTGTAGACTCAGATAATCCAAAACAGATAGTAAATAAATAGAGAATCCACATAAAAAAAAAAAATACTGGTTACAGAAGTCCATTATGACACTCCTGGCTCCTGAGTCTCCAGTCCTTTCACCTTCGCCCTGTCTAGAAATGTTGCAACTTTAATATCCCATCAGATTAAGTAATCTAATGTATTCTAGTTATGATCTGGTTAGATAACGCTGCTATAATTTCGTATTTATTGCGACTCTTCCGATGCTCTGCAATTCGGGGTTCAGCTATTTATGTAACTGATAATGAAATACTAAAACATAAATACCCTATATAGGCTTACTATAGACAAATATAAATACACTATATAGGTTTACTATAGACAGAAAGCAATTGTACTCGGCAGGCAGTTTCATTTTCATTTCAAGTTCACAACCTCAATATGATAATAAGACAGACAACGCCCAGAGCCGGAAGGTATTGATATGGATGAGGCAATACAATGACCTTCTCTCTTCATAGTTAGACAATGACCGCAGGCACAACCTCATTCATTATAGCTCCATCATCAACAGTCAAGGTCTATGAATATGCAGTATGATTTCCCCTATGGGTAAATCACAATTCAAGTAACACGAAACTTAGTAACAATCTTAAAAGTATGTAACTATGTATAATTACGTATAATTAAGTAGGGGGAATAAAAAATGGCGGCTGTTCAAAACGTTAAAAATAATTAATTTTTTATTCGGAGCTCTATATCTTTATAATTACCACAACAATAGAAAATCTAAAAGAGCATCATTTAAAGTAGAGTAAATTTGCTAAAATGTAAGCCCTAATAGAGCTATTTACATTCGAGATATAGCTTTTTTGAGAAAACTATATCTCACAAACCGTCCGATATACAGATGTCTATTAGATTCATAATTATGAGAGATAGTTGACCGTGGATGATAAATGAGGAGAAGATGGTTGGGGGTGCGGTCAATGAAAAACACAAATAAGTATAATTAACTTATTTTAATGTGCCGACGTTTCGGCTAGAGTTTCTAGCCTTCTTCAGGGCTAAAAACAAAACAAGATAACAACCACAGTAAGTATAGAAAAATAAAAAAATATAAAAAGAAAGTATAAACAGAATAATTTTACACATACAATGAATAATTTTACAAAATAGAATTAATAAAATGAAGTGATGAGAGAAGCGGGAAATAAAATGTATACATAGGTAATTGAAAAAGCGGGTACAATAACTTAATTAAGGAAATGAAATAAGAAGGCTAGAAATTCTAGCCGAAACGTCGGCACATTAAAATAAGTTAATCATACTTATTTGTGTTTTTCATTGACCGCACCCCCAACCATCTTCTCCTCAGATGTCTATTAGAACTCGAATTAAAGCTAGTTTAATTTACTATAAAATAGTCTATAAAATTTATCATCGTAGGACTAATAGTTTTAATGATATTTGCTAAAATAAATTCATTTATAGTTTTTTCCTGTGCAAAATTTATACTCATTTGCGAATATCATAAAAACTACTACCCCATCTACGATAATGTGAATTGAATGTATAGTAAGTTAAATTAGCTTCATTTTTAGTGCTAGCAGATATATGTATGTCTTATAGTTCTAGAGATTTATTTTATCAAAAACTAAACATCTCATCCCTACAACTAAAAATTAACATTTTGTGAACTTATTTTGTCAAATATTATAAAAACTACTACTCCTACAAAGATAAACATTAATTACTATTTTATAGTAAATTTAACTAGCTTTAATTTGAGTGCTGGCAGACATCTGTACGTTGAATGGTTCCTGAGATATTTTTTTTTCATAAATCAAAATTATTGTTGAAACAATATAAATCAATTTATAGGATTAAATATCATAAAAACTACTACTCCTACGAACATAAATGTCATAAACTACTTTATAGTATATTAAACTAGCTTCAATTTGAGTGATAATAGACATCTGTACGTCGAATTGACACATTCGATTTTTTTTTATAAAATGTTGCTATTTAAAAATCTATATCTCGAAAACTATTTGACGTAAATAGCTCTATCAAGACTATATTTTAGTAAATTTACTTTACTTTAAACGATGTTCTCTTAACTTTACTTAAACGATGTTCTCCGCCTTGATGAAGCTTTAAAAAGTTCTCTTAGGTTGTATAGTTTTGTTGGTAGTTTTAAAGATATAGAGTTTCGAATGAAAAATTACTGTTTTTTTAAGGTTTTGAAACAGCCGCCATTTTTTATTTGGGTAATTTTCTATATTCTTATCATTGTATATTTTATATTTATATTATTTCATTTACTCTTTTCCTTCATTTGTATATATATTATGTTGTTTTCACTTATATTTACATAATTTTAACCCTATCCAATTTACCTTTTGTATTTATACTATTATGTCAAAATATTTTTAGTTATTTTTTTTGTATCTTATTAGCCTTGATGAAGCTCTAAAAAGTGGGACGAAACGCCTGAAAATAAATAGTTTTTAACTATTCTTGTTTTTTTTGACTGCACCCTTGACCATCTTCTTCATAATTTAAATTAATACTATCAATTATTTATATACATAATAATACAATTTAAATTTTTTTTTCCTATGCCATCAATACCCTATTCTTCTAATAGATACCAGACAGTTTTAATAGATATAAAACCTGTTCAAGAAATGGAAGAATACTAGCTAACGGATTAACTTTTTCCAGACAGAACCGATAATGCAGTCAGGGCGGTCACGAAGATCCCTTGACCTCTTAAACAGGGAGTACTTTAAAAAGACTTTCTACTGATTTCTCTAAGTCTCTATTTAGTCCGTTCAACGGTGGATAGCTTCCGTCCTTTTCAGCATTGTTTAATGTTTCTCTTTATAAAAATTACAATATGATGCTGGAATGATACTGGAATATCATAGTATGTTACTGGAAAGTAGAAATATTCAGATTATGAAGAAGATGGTCATGGTTGCGGTCAAAACAGAAACAAAAATATTTAACTTATACTTTGAAACATGCTTTATCTACATTTCTAATGCAGCTCTACAAGTTGTTAACTATTTTTATTACTCTTTTGACCACGAACCTGACCATATTCTTAATAATTTGAAATTATGCGGTCAATTATTTATATACATATATATAATAGTAATATTTAGGTTCTCACGGTTTGGTATAAAGTTATACCATAATAAAATGGAAGTAATCATAATAATTTAACTATCATAATATATTATGTTTATTAATCAATTATTATATTGTCATTTTAAATAAAATGACCGTTTTTATGATTTAATAAATTCAAAGTTGGATTAGTGGACTTTTGTTGTTTACTACGTTTGTGTTTTTTTTGATAATATTTACTGTCATTGTAATTGATTGCACATTGTTTAGTATGCTATCAAATATAGCCATGGAAACATGTGATTTTCGAGTAATTTTATTTTTTATGAGTTCGGGAGCCCAAGCAGCAAGAATTATCACCGCGTTCGGGGAAGAGTTTTTTAACGAACGGACCATTCACCGTTGGTTTAAAATAAATTTGTCTGGTGACACAGGATTGGTTAATCAGCCCAGAGGAAGACCTCCACCAGTAATTGACAGCGATGAACTTAGGTTAGGTGGTCTTGTGTATTGACAGTTCCTCGACACTACGACCATTAAGTAAAAAAAGATTCGTTGTGGGATATATGGAAAAAATTCTCAACATTATGCTGAGAGTTTGCCACTTGCCGCAAATCCATGACTTGTACAAATGCTTGGTAATCACAAGAGTGAACAAAAGTCAGTATCTACACGCTTGAGTCTTTTTTAGGCTATTAAATTCGATTAACTCTATTTTGATTATGAAAATGAACAAAATAGATAAGCGAAATGAAAGGAAACATAAAGTAGGCGGTACATGATAAAAATTCATATAAATAGTACTCTATAACCTATAAATTAAACTTTCCTTCTAGAAGCATTTGTCAGATATTTATTAATTTAATTACCCATTATTGACATGACGTCCGTCATGCCGCAAACTTAAAGGCGGATCCACATGTTGGCCGCTCGCAACGAATCGGAGGCTTGTACAAATACTCGGTAAACAAAGAGCGGACCATCCACATGTCAGTGTTATTCGGAGAGGCAAGCATGGCGGACGTACAAGTGGTTTCAGCCATTCCACTGGGATTATATTATTTTTATTACAAAAAAAAAAGAAAACGAAAGGAGATTAAATGAAATTAAATATTAATAAATAAGATTAAATATAAAAGAGAGAGTAATGCTTTATTCACGTATGCTGCCCAAATACATCGGGTTGCCACATTACACAGCATACTAATCCATCCGTGATCGGACATATATAAATTCATATATTTACATGATATAATATAAAAGAAAGAGAAACAGTTTTTTTCCCCTACAGTTTCCTTTTACAATCAATTCCAGTCTACACACTAAATACAAATATTTCAATGCATTCCTTTTTTCTTTCCCTTTCTTGTCCCTTCCATTTCACAATTTTTATTTCATTTGATCGACAAATTCACTCTCCCGAATTCTCCCTCTCAGATCCTCCCCAGTGACCCGTTAAACAAATTCATTATCAGACAGCAATGTGAGATCAAACCAGAGAAATAATAGTTACAGCAGTAGATAAGTTTAAAAAAACACAACTAATACATAGATTTAAAGGAAAATATAATGAAAAGTTGGTTTAAAGAAATACTTGAATGGATAAATAAGTTAAAAAAATAAATAAGTTAAAACACACAAATCGATAGGTCCACATACTAAAATAAGTAAATAAAATAATGAATAGTCCAGAGCTAATTCCCATTCAGGTATGGGATATCATCATGATGTATGATCCCCAGAGAGTCCAAAATAATATTTTCCGCCAAGATCGCAATATCCCCAATGCTAACACCTAGGCCTTCTAAGAAGCTCCTTGTTCTATCTAGTATTGTTCCACGAGATCCAAACCAGAGGCCTCTTTTACGGTGAACTCTCTCTTTCCGAAGGTCTCGCGGAATTTTTTCTTAAGAAATGGGACGCATTTTTCATATATTTCCTTTTTTTCCCTTTCCACTCCAGTTTCCTGTTCGAGGTCATTACTCTCAATTATTAAAACATGTAACAACAAACACCTTTAACCTCCTAACAGCTCTCAGTTGCAATTAAACAAAGAACAATGGTGGAGATGCTGCAGGAGCGCTCTCACGAACCCCCTTCGATCTGTGTCTAAAAAAACCGACTCTCGACGGATCGGCAACGAGCTTATGCCAACTCGTACCAACCAAGCCAAGCCACTCATCTACATGATCGCGTATGCCAGAGTTCGCCACGGCTTGGCCAACATGTAGATCCGCCTTAAGACTTGGTAAACAAAAGAAGAAACGAACTTGGGTATTCACACGCTTGGTTTCTTCTTTTGACTGATGTCGGCTATTACATTCGATTTATACTGTTTTCATTATAAAAAGGAACAAAATAGAGGTATGTGAAATAAAATGAAACGTTAATATCAGCAAATCAGATGGTAGATAATAAAAATTCATAGAAATAGTACTATATAACCTATAAATTCAAATTTTGTTTCAGACATTTTTATCAGATATTTTTTTATTTAACAAACATATAATGCCTTTGCACACTCAAAATTTGTGCTGTGTCAAATAAAAAATAAACCGCTACAATTAACTGACAATATTTGAATCAAAGTATTTACAACTAATCGATAGAATCTTAAACTAGAGTTAATTATTGAATCCAAAGGTTGGGGAATTTTTAAAAAAATAATTAAAGCAAGAATATTTATTTGTTGCAGCTCTAAGACAATGCTTACAGAACACAGTATGGATCAAGCACTCTTCGACTTGTGCCCAAAAACCGACACTCAGCCACAAATTAAGGTCAGCTTGTACCAGTCAATCCAAATAACTTATCCACAAGCTTGTGTATCCGCAGATTAGTCATGTTTAGACAAACGTGTAGAGACAGCTTTGACTACGAACTAGTAGGTAACCTATGGGATAACATTCACTATGTCTGAAACCGCTCAAGTGCCTGACCTAATCAATTTCAGTTTTATATTCTTATCATAAATAAAAATTAAAAATTGTCTTTAATTTCATAAGATATTGTCATTCCTTCTTCCAGGATATGTGTCTCGATGATTCATACGTTTACGATTAGATTCTAGAAAATATGACTTCCCTCTCAACGAATTGAAGTACGAACGAAATATCGATTGGGTGATTAGAAAAAAAGACCCGTGACTCAAAGTTGACTGATCAGTCGTCACGGCATCTACTCGCTCCCTGGCAAGAGCATTATATTCACAGAAAAAAATTATGTTAATCATTACAGTAATGATAGCAGTTATTCATTATTGGTGATCGTTTCTGCTATTTAACGAATGGCAATGAATGGTAATGAATTGTTCGTTGACAAAAAACAACTGTTCTTAAGAACTTTTGAAGAAGAAAAAAATGAACGAACTAAATGAGACAGAGAATGCCATCTTATTAGTTTGATGAAAATAACCAGTGTGGAAGCAACTGAACGGTTCATAAATTATGTCAGAAAATAATTTTAAAAAATAAATTTGTATCACTGCAACTCATGAAGGGTTAGGGCTGCGATAATTTGTAAGAAAGTACTATTTGTACACCAAAGGCTGTGCAAAGGTGATTTGGTCCGAATCAAGCTCGGCCGTCAGATTTTTACCCAATTAAGGGTACCCATTTTATGAGGCTCCTGAACCCACAGGGCTGACTCAACGGCTACAGGTAACGGATTATAACGGATTCGAACCCGGGTCCTTAGAGTTAGTAGTACATTGCCTTAACAATGAGCTACCCACTCCCAGATTTAAATTCATAGTTTCAATAAAAAGGTTGATTTAAATAATTATTGATAATTTCGGAATACTGAACCGTAAATTTGATTCAAACAAAAATTGATAGCGAAGAAATATGCAATTAGAAAAATAATCATTTGAAAATATTTCCTGTTAACATCTTCAATTGACAGTAGATTTACATAATTAGCAAACCTTTTTCATCTCTAACTGGTACGCTTAACTTTTTGGTCATGGATGCTGAGAACTTGAAATTCACTTTCTTTTGCAATTTAAAATTTATGACTAGATTTTTACATCGATAATAGTTGTTTCATCAGGTTACATTTAACATCAGTTTATTGGAATAATATAGATGAATGTAATACAATTTTCTTTAATATTCAAAATATTCTCCCTGGCTTTCATGAAGTTCCTCTCATAAACAAGTTTCTTCAACAAAAAATAACTAAAAAAATAACCGCCTTACCAATGAGACGCTGACTTGCACTTTTCTATAATTGGTTATTTAGAAATTCATTATGCTATTCTAAGAAAATTTGCTAAAATTATTTTAAATGGACTCTTACTTTCGATCAATCTTTTAAAATAAAAGCTCAAAATGTTCAACTATCAGCACTCTCACAATTTACAAAAAGAAGAACTAAAGACACCAAAACAGCTTACGTAATGGCGGTTGTTGCTAATAAACAAAAACAAAACAACATTACATTCACTGTGCTTGTATAATCGTTTTAACTCAGAACCGAACTTAGAATAACACTAGTGGCGAACTGGCAACGAAATAATTGAAACAGTTGTTATTATTTTCGAATAACAGTTCGTTCGTTTTGAAAGAAGAACTGTTGTTATAAATTTTTTGTTGTTCTTACACCTATTATTATTATTATTTGTTATTAGTGGATTATTCATTATCTAGACACCTTTGTTCAATAACTTCTATAAGCCTACGGCTATAATTATTCTCGAGTATCATAAAATCTGAAAATAAATGAATGGATAAAACAAAATAAATGGTTAGCAGTAGAGACGCCAACAATTTCGGCGACATAGATATAAGAGGAAATATATTTTAGTAGGTAGAAAAGTTGAAGTATTTAGGTTGTGTAGTAACTATAAGAATCGGAAGATAGATGATGATGAGAAGATAAAAGCGAGAATAAAGGCGGGAAATGTTTGTTAATTTTAAATTCGGAATTGCTTAGCTCGTGCCTTCTGTCCAGTTGAAAATTACAAAACTATTATCCTTCCAACTGTCCTTACGGACATGAAACGTAGCCTCTGAGATTTTTATAAATTGACTATTGCATTAAATATTTGGACCGATGAAGGATCAGTTAATCGGAAAATTTAGAAGGCTACATAACTCTGAATTGAGGGTACTACACCCAGTAAATATAATTTAGGTTAATGCATTGCGGCGATGGAAAGATTACACCAAGACTGATCAGGTAGACTTATGTTTGAGTGGGCGTCATTTCTTCTACGTATCTCTATATTAATTTATATCAACAATAGTATTTTTAAAATCTAGGTTGGAATTGAGCTCTGGGGCTCCACCAAACCATCAAATTCTTCCCGCATCCAATCGTTACAATCCAAAATCCTACGTAAAATCCTTGATGTTCCTTATTACGTCACAAATAAACTCATTCACAAAGACCTTAACATCCCATTCGTTGCAGATTTGACCCAAAACAGATATGCGTCTTTTCATTCCAAACTCCTTAACCATCCTAACCCATTAATTCTTAATCTTTCATCCTTAACAATCCTTGATAATCCTCCGAGGCGTCTGAAAAGAAGATGGCCACGGGACCTTCTAATTTAAATTAATGTTTGAAGTACCACCAATGGGTGGTTCCTTCCCAAGATTTTCATGTGTATATGTAACATACTACATATTTACCTATTGTATTATTATGTACAGTTGTAAATTACATTAAATAAATAATTAAAAATAAAATAAAAAAAAATCTAGGTTAGATCATACAACTTTTGATTACAGCACTAACAAATTTCCTTATATGACACATTCTTGGAATCTAGATTTCCTCTTTCTCATTCAGAACATGGGAATCACACAATTGGAAGATGCTGGAAAGCAGTTTTCCTCAGGAGCTATGAAGATTTTCCTGAGTGGAGAGAAAGCCGCCTTGAACTGAGCGACAATTGAAATGCTAATATTTTCCCTAATATTCTGTCGTAACTCGACGAACGGTTGCCAGCCGCGTTCCCGCGGTTCCGTTGTTGCAATCTCCACGATCTGAGACTTCCTTGTCATAATTCCTTTCGAGTTACACAATTTCTTAACTATCTCGTTAGCACCTTCGTATTAGAGGATCTCTCTCTCTAATTGACAATTATAAGAGAGTAGAATTAACAGAAAATGCTATTAATTAATAAGCTATTGTGTTAAAGTTTTCTTGTATTTCATGGCTATCCTCACACTCAATCTCTGGTAAATGTCGGGTACTATCTTTAATTTAAATCATTCTCTAATATCATATTGTTTAAATGTAATAAATAGAAGAATATAGGAAAAACTGAACGTCAAATTTTAAAATTATTCAGGTTATCACGATCACAATACTTCTCCTTTCTGCATATATATATATATATCATATACAAGAAAGTGAAAGTAGAGAAAAATATATTGTCAAATTTAAGTCGTGTGCATTTATATTGATTAGATTTTTTGTTTTAGAGAATAATAATCAAATTAATTACCTTGAATTAGAATAATATTTAACTTATAGGAAAACATTAAGTTAATGTTTCAAAAATTAAGATTTATATTTTTACACCTGCATAAATATTTTTTTTAAAACGCATCCATTGAATTCAGCACCCTACATAAAATGGGAATTCTTAATAATTACAGAAAATTTAAACAATTTAAAGGCTTGTGCACAAAACGGCAGTTTCTCAACACTGCGGCTGACCAACCCCCATTTTTAGTTTTATTTATTATTTTTCTTTTGTTTACATACAAATAAAAATAAATAATTATTATTTTCTATTCAATATTATTTCTTTTTCTTTTTATGTTTCTCTGAATAATGGTTGTTATTTCTTTTTGTTTTACAGCCCTGATGAAGACTCAGGTCGAAACGTCGGTGTGAATAAATAATTTTTTGTTTATTTGTGTTTTTTTTCCTCATCGCACCTCCTTATCATCTCCTCCAATTATTAATCTATCATCAACTATCTATAAAAAATAATCATGTATTCTGTAGTTTAAATTATATTATTTTTTCAATATAGTGTAAGCAGTATTTATGTATCTAAAACAATGAACAATGAAAAAAGAAAATGTTAGTTGTTAAGTACTAAAGGTTAGTTAGTAATCGATATGAATGTGTGTGTGTAAATTATATTCATAATTTGGGTAGCTGTGCTGCTTCGACATTCAAGCACTCCTAGCGGGCGTGATGTGAACTATAATAAACAGGTTATAAGAAATGTTTGTTTGTTGTTTCTCCTTAATCAATATTGATGGCATTAGCTACATATACATTATATTCTTTTTTAAATAGTGATCAATAATTCTAAAGTTATTATCTTCGTCTAAACATTTCTGTCAAAATTCTAGTTTAAATGTAACAGCAACTTTTCAGTAACCTCCCACTTTATTAAATTTTTACTACTTACATACAATCGTTTTAATTGCTAATAGTTCTTATTGCAAGTCCAAATCCTCCAGCTGGTCTGGTGGGCCGAACCATACATTCTTGTCCACAGACAGAATATTTGAATTCATAGTTGAGAAGACTTTATTTAATTTATTATTCTGAAGGAAGAAGATAGTTAAACGATTGCTAAAACAATTGTTTATTATAAATCAAAGGTTACAGTGCTACAACAGAAGTACTAAGTAAAATATATCAAAGTAGAAACACTGTTCTACACACCTAAAACAATTGAATTGAATAAAAGTCCCGTTATACAGTTTTAATGAATATAATAGTGATATACTACAAGATACTGAAAGGATCTTTACTAAGTTATCATTATAAACAAAAAGCTAACCATTTGAAAAGAAAAAACAAACATTTATATATAACCTTCTAATGATAGTCCATCACATCACATCTCACCACATCTAGGAGAGCTTAAATGTCGAAGCAGCACAGCTTCCTAAATGATGAATATAGTTTACATACATTGCGAGGTTTTTTGTATCCTGTTTATCATAATTATAACTTCATTAAAATCTTATTAAAAAGTTACTGTAATGTCACGTTTGAAGGATATCTTCAAGAACATTCTTTCTACAAAGAGGAATCCATTCAGGATCCATTGTTATTAAAACATAAAAAGATAATTACCTCTTCTCTTATTTATTAATGACTAACATATTTAGAGAATGTTTAGAGGTTCTTTGTTCGACCAAACAAAAAAAATAGTTACATAAATGTTTATTTTGTCAACATTCCGAAAAATTCTTTTTAAACTTTATTTGTGTATGCCACTATCCTATTTAAATTCTGCATGCACTTCTATTGCAAGTATGCATGCACTTAAATCTGAACAGCTATGACCTCTGGGTTCGTTACGGGGTCACGGGTACAGAACTTAGTGAGGAAGCACTGTTTTTAGAACAACGGTTACAAAAGGAGGGGATTTTTTCAAGATCACACTCAACCATCAGATTCTTCCTCAATTAAGGATAGCCACTTTATGAGGCTGCGTGGACCTTAGTAGGAAGGGCTTCAGAATCCACAGGATTGACTCACGGCAACAGTGTAACAGAAACTAATTATATTCCACAGCCGCATTCGTATCTGGGTCCTTGGAGTTAGTAGCGTAGTAGCTTACCATCGCGCTCCCTGTAAGTATGCACTTACACCAAAGAAATGAGAACTTTTTAACTGTCATATTACTAGTACAACAATCACGTTTAGATGGAACAAAAAAACTAAATTGGTTAATCAAGATGGTTTCACTACTTTTTTGGGGATATATTAATAAATAAAATCAAAACATAGATGATCAAGTAGCCATGGTAGGTATGTTATGGGAACCGGTATAAGTGCACAGAGACCATATGCTGCATATCGATCCGAGGCACATCCTGTACTGTCACCTGCAACGACAATCAACAGCCTTCTGTATCTGCTCTCAACATTATTTACTAATTCAAGGATTTAATGAGTAAATAAAACTTCGAAGATAATTTATTTGTAGACAAGAATCCAACAAATATAATTAATTTACCTCTGCGAGAACTCTCGCATTTGATATCAAACTATTCGTCCATAATATATGAATAGAATAACACTATAAAAACACTACTCCTTACGTTTTCCTTTTATTTCATTTATTGGATTATTCCTTAAGATTATGATTAGTTGGAACATTTTTTTATAATTAAATTTTTCATTCATAACAATAAAAAAAATATGGTTTATATATTTTCTGTATTTGATGTTTCTGATTTTCTTTTATATTTCCTACATATACTAAATATTTGTATTAGCAGAAATTTCATCTTTTCATTTATTATTTTTAGTTTAATTTTATTTGATTTTTTATCATGTTTTTTAAATTATTAGCAGAAGTTAGTCATCTTATGTTTCATGATATAACACATGGTTTTATTTTATATATTTTGTTAATTATCATTGTTCATTTTTATCTTTTCAAATTCATCATTTTCATTATATTATATGACGTTTTATAATTTCATTTTTATTTCGTAACACATAGGTAAGTGGAAATAAAAATTCTAACAAATATATTATATTTACTACACGGAGAAATTAGACGTGAGCAAATTATTTTCAGTTTTGTTTTGATGGCTCGTTTAGAAGCTAGCGCGAGTCGACATTATGAGTATGTATGAATGTATTCCAAATAATTGGGGACCAGAAAGTTTTAGAGAAGTTTTGAATGATGCTCAATTATGTTACTGATTATTTTGGAACCAAAAATGTCTCCATCCAGATCCACTTTCGGGCACCATTGACTGGATATACCGTTCTAATCTCAACAACTAAGTATTTTCTAGAAAATATAAGAAAGGCCTCTTAAGGTTTCAGGACTGATTTAAAAATAAAATATTCAAATACTCTTTATAATGACAAATGACCTTTTTTCTATAAATTATATATTTTTTAATTAAACTATAAAGGCCAAGTTATTTTCTTGAAAAACATAAAACATAATAAAATCCAGATAGGAGGTAAGTCCTAGTAGCAGAACCTCACACGCCCATCTTATTCGCCGCAATGCTATAACATTAATTATGAGGTGTAGATAGTTGACCGTAGATTAATGATTGGAGAAGTTTGTCGGGGGGTGCGGTCAGCAAAGAACAACATAAATAAACAAAACCATATTTATTTATTTTATGCCGACGTTTCGACCTGAGTTTCAGGTCTTCATCAGGGGTTATGGCGTAGAAGGTAGGCCTGCAACTGGCCAACTTCTACGCCATAACCCCTGATGAAGACCTGAAACTCAGGTCGAAACGTCGGCATAAAATAAATAAATATGGTTTTGTTTATTTATGTTGTTCTTTGCTGACCGCACCCCCCGACAAACTTCTCCAATTATAACATTAATTATATTTATCAAGCAAAGTTCTCTTAATTCAGTTCGGCGTTGTGTAGCCTTCTAAATTCTCTCATTAACTCACCTTTTTTGGCCCGAATATTTTTCGTGATACTTAATTTTTTAAAAAAAAAACCTTAAGGCGCTGTTCCTTCCTTAGTATAAGAACACGTCTCACATCCGTAAAGAATAGTAGGAAGGATGATAATTTTGCAAATTCTAAATTTTAAGATTTTGGACAGAATGCGAGAGCTAAGCAATTTCGAAATTGAAAAATAACATGCATTTCCCGCCTTTTACCTGGCTTTTATCTGCTCATAATTTTTTTTTCTCTAGTTACCGTAGAACCTAAATACATAAACCTATCTACCTGTTCAAATTTATTTTCTCCAATATCTTTATCACCGAAATCGTTCTCGTTTCTACTGCAAACTTTATATTTTGTTTCATCCGTGTGATCCGTAGGATAACGAATATTATCCTTATTCGAGAACTAGAGTTTATCAACGTGGTTATTATTATAATATTGTATAGAAAACAATTTAATTAATTGAGAAACAAAAAAAAAAATTAGACTACTATACTATCCTTGCCATAATAAGGTAGAAGAAGTAAAACAAATGGTGCACCCAAATCCTGCTCCTCCGAGTTATAAAATTGCCGTCATCGCCCCTTCCCCTCCCCCCATCTCCCATTCTAGAATCATCACGTCCTGCTAAATAACTGGACCATTTACAATGAACCATGAGGGTCACCTAGCGGTCCGTTGGGAGTGGTGAAAACGCAAAATTTTCGAAAAACCATCCGTATCGGACTCGAAGTCCTATCTATTGAATAAATGTAGCTTTGGTATGCGACCATTAAATTTAAAAAAAATTGTTAATACTTTTCGGTCGATTTTACAGTTTGTATTGGTGTTTGGTTGACCCGTTATCAGATAATTTAAAACCTAACAATTTAAAAAAAAATTGTTTTCCCTTCGTCGTGTCATTATTTATCCCTTCAAATTTCTGTCCCTATCATATTATATCTTCGAATTCGACATGGACAATTTTTTAGATGGATAAATTAGCTTCCATCTATATTTGTAGCAAAGAAAGAAACACTTTATTGAAAGAAGTTGTACTGCTCAACTGTATTGTATTGCTATATACTCATACTTTTACCTAATCAGACAATTATTTTAAAATTCTTAAATTGCATAGCCATAGTACAGTAAATTTATAATATATAATAGTAATGCATGATTTTTTTTTTCATTTTTGTTCTTTTATTTTTTTCTTTCTATATATTTACAAAACAAAAATTCGTTTTTCTTTATTGTTCTTCATTTTCCACATTATTTATCTCTGTATCTAATAATATTTTCTCCCTTAACCCAATACATCATTCCCTTAAAAAAAAAACTTTAAAATTTTTAGAATGGTATTTAATTTGAATTTCCTTTAATTTATTTATACATGTTGTTTTTAAAGTAAACTACCATTGCTTTGATTATAAAATAATGACGCGCCTGAAGGTACTTTCTATTCGATAAACGCTTTATGAAAAGTTTTTATATGCTTCAATGAACCGAAACCTATTAAAACTGCTGCTCTGATTAAAACTAAGAATTACTAAGTTCCAATAAAGAAAATGAAGCTCGAAATTGAACGTTTGGTTCTTTGGTTTGGATGAAAATGATTACGTTTTAGGGCATCTTTTAGGAAAGGAATTTTTTTTGCTGATATAAAACAATTTATCTACTAACTTATTTTTTATTACCTACTGTAGGTAGGCCTTAGATAAATTAAAGCGGTGGCCAAAAAAGCCTACCTCTCTTATAGTTTGTTAGGTTACTGATATTCTGATGAAGATCAACTGTTTGATTATTACGCCTGTTTTAGATTCCTTATTATTTTTAGTGTTTTTTTTTTTTTTTATGTTTTAATGTTTTTATGGCGTGAGTGTTTATTGGCTATTGACATTAAGTAATATCAATTTCCTACGTTTTAAATATTGTTATTAGTTTTAAAGTTATGTCTTCTATTCGATGAGTTTCATTTGTTTCATTGGATTTTCATTGGATCTTGTGATTAAAAAGTACTCTTGCATATTTTAAATATTTTAT
>NW_027113287.1:98057-117453 GCF_000696795.3 Halyomorpha halys | reverse complement strand
TACTGACTGCCCTACAGTTTCATTTAATGATGTTACTCTTACCCCTGTCGAACAGATCCGCTACCTTGGACTACATTTGGAGAAACGATTAACCTGGAAGCTCACACCAGACTGAAAATAAAGGAAACTGCACGTCGATTTCGACTATTACAGCACTTACTAGACAAACGGTCTAAACTTCCAACACATTAAAAAAGACTGATCTTCATGACTGTAATAATGCCAATCTGGACATATGGAGTTGAGCTTTGGGCCTCTACTAAACCTTCGAATTCCTCTCGTATTCAATCCTTACAATCCAAAATCCTCTATGATCCTTACTTTGTCACAAATAAAATCATACATAAAGACCTTAATGTTCCCTATGTAACCGATCTAGCCCGAACCAGACATCACTCCTTCCATTATAAACTCTCTAACCACTCAAATCCCCTAGTTTCTAATCTTGCATCCTCTTCCATTGCTGAAAATCCTCCGAGGCGCCTGAAAAGAAGATGGCCACGAGATCAGCTAATGTAAAATGTCATTAGAGTGCTACCAATGGGTAGTTTCTCTACACGCCTGTAACACTCCAATTTAACTTATATCAAATTTACTAAATGTATTATAATGTACAGTTGTAAATAGCAATAAATAAATATTTTAGAAAAAATTATTAAAATTTATATTATTGACAACAATATATTATTGTTAGGATTATAAGACTAATAAGGAGAACATAAAATGTAATTTTAAAAGATATTTTTATCAGGTAATTGTTTTAAATTTTAAAAAAGAAATTAGATATATTTATTAAGTGTTGGATGCATAGGGTGAATTTGAGAATTTGTTGATGGTACCTGATAATGGGCTGATGACCTCGAAACGTTGTTATAGTTTTTAATGAAAT
The DNA here is from genome assembly GCF_000696795.3 of Halyomorpha halys. Taxonomy (NCBI): domain Eukaryota; kingdom Metazoa; phylum Arthropoda; class Insecta; order Hemiptera; family Pentatomidae; genus Halyomorpha; species Halyomorpha halys. The sequence continues at coordinate 116,564 of NW_027113287.1, read as the reverse complement.
AAAAAAAAAAAATTAAAACAAGGAAGAGTACTTTTTATTCACAAGATCTATTATTATTATAAGGCAAAGATAGTTGATCGTAGATTAAGAATTGGAGAAGATGGGAGGAGGGAAGGGGAGGGGTAGTAAAAAGAAATTATTTATTCATACCAAAATAATGAATAAATTTTATTTTTTTTTTTTATGAATGTTTTTTTTGCTGACCACACCTCCCGACCATCTTTTCCAATTAAAATTATCATTCATTTTGGTATCATCTTATTCTGTTTTTGTCAAGATCATATTTTATTTTGACCAATTAAATAAAACTAAATATAATTATTCTCAATACTGACAAATTATTTAATTTTATCACATCATTATCTTCTATTTATATTGTTACATTGGTTATTATTCATTTTCAAATATTTACCATGTTTTTTCTCTTTTTTTATTTACTTGACTATTTATATTTATTTGCTATTTATATATATATGTTCAAAATAATTATAATTATTTGTTTATAAACGTTTATTATGAGTACAATTCATATTCCTTACAAAACCCTGAATTTTTCAGTTCTGGGATTGAACGTATCAACATTGAGAAAAACTTATAGAAAATGAGTGTAAACATTTTGAATAAAAATGTTTTGATTTCAAAAAGTTGTTTTATAATTATGTTTCCTATAAAAAATGACAAAGCGACCCAATAATAGTCCATACAGAAAGTATTGGGACTTGTAATTTGTAGAGTTGTATTTATGGACGAATACTATAAGATAATATGATAAGGAGTTCTGATGATTCTAAACATTTGATTCCTAAAGCTCAGAAAATGTAAAATTATTTTTGTAAAACTATAATGTATCTATTTAAAGATTGCTAAAATAATAGAAATTAAACAGAGAAAATGTATGTGTTAATATTCTATTAATTATAAACAGGTAAGAAGACGGAAGAATAAAGCTTGGAACCCGGTGAGTGGGCCACTCCAAGGTTCTATTCTTAGCTTTTATCGCAATTAATGACATCCTCTGCACTCTTGATATTTATTGAACACGTGTATAACTTGATATGACAAGATTAAAATAATAACATATTAAAAGTTATCTTTCAAATAGGATTTTTTTAATTCTATGTGTTCATAAAAATACTTGTGTATATGTTGAGAGTTTATCATGAAAGGCTGTGACCCAGTTTCATCATCAGATCATCAGTACAGCCAATAGAGAAGTACATATTTTTATTACCAGATCGGCCTTGTTTAACCATTAATTATGGGGGGGGGTTATAGTTTCGTTCAAAATATACCCATAACTACTTACAACGATATAACTATCGAACAATTGTGAATAATAACGATTTATTATAAAAAAATAAATAAAATAATAATAGTTTAAATAAATAAATGTTATTCAATTTTGGTTACAAAACGATTTATTTTTCTTCTTAACTCCGACGTTTATAAAAAACTTTATGCAGGCTGTTCAGCCCACATTAGTTTCACTTCACAATTACCCCATTTTGTCAATTCTTCAAATTAAATTAAAACTTTTAGTCACAGTTAATTTTCACTATTATAATTTATCACAATTTTAGACAAATAGTGATGTGATGAATTATAATAATGAAAATTAACTGTGACTAAAAGTTTTAATTTAATTTGAAGAATTGACAAAATGAGGTAATTGTGGACTAATATAAATGACCTGGGCAGAATAGCCTCAATGAAGTTGTTTTTTTAAATTGATGAGGTTCTAAAATTGGTTAACATTTATTTATTTAAACTATTATTATTTTATTTATTTTTTTATAATAAATCGTTATTATTCACAGTTGTGTGATCCTTATAAGTAGTTATGGGTATATTTTGAACAAAACTATACCTCCCCCCAATATGAAATAATAATAGTTATAAAGAAAGAAAAAAAAAATGTTAACATAAAAAACAAATGATATTTATAGATTTCATAAAATAAATACTGACATATGATGATATAAATAATTTTTAAAAAAAGACGGAGAGAAAAAATGGTAGTAATGACAATAGATAAATATAAAATTTATATCAATTATATCAACCCTGGGCTTCAGTCTTAGAGATGAGGTTGGATTTCCCACGTTGTAAGTTACTGCTTCTTCAGTTATATCTTAAAAACCAAGAAGCATCTACCGCAATGCTTAGGACCTTGTTTTAGAATGATTGTAAATGTTTTCTTTTAATAGAGAATGCTATTCCTTAGACTTTACGGTAATGGCCTTATTTAGGTTATTATTATTGCTATACCTTTAGGAAATTTAGATTTTCTATTTCCAATAGGCTATAACATTGCTAACCGTACATTAATAAGTTAATTCATAAAGTAATAAGTGTTAATTTAATGTTGATATGGTGATTACAGATAAGGCAGCGATCGAGGAGTACTCCAAGGTACCTTGCTGCTTCTCTGGCAGGATTCTATTGCACTTTTTTACCTTTGAGGGTTAGTTGAGGTGGGTCTGGTCGGCGTCTGAGAGCGAAACGGTGATTAAAGTACATTTTTCGATATTGAGATTAATCTTCTATTTAGTAAAGTATTGTTCTAGATCATCAAGGGGACTCTGCAAAGTATTGCTATTAAGTCATCATGTGAGAGAAAATTACCGTATCGCCAGCGAACGTGGTAATGGTTTTTTTTTTTTTTTTTTTTTTGTTTTTGTTTCACATCCCCTTTATTCATAAAATAATTACAAAATATAAACATATGTACAATACTATATATATATACAATTTGTTGATTTTTGCCCTTTTACTGGAGCTGTGCTCCATTCTAAGGGATGGCTCGATATAATACAAACGTGGTAATGGAGGTATGTGCGGACTCGATATCGTGAAGATAGAAGTTAAAAGGGAATGAGAGAAACGACTGAACCTTGTAGAGTACCGGCATGGATTTGTCTAATGGTGAAGTTTATGTTAACAGAAAATGTTCGACTATTGAGGAATGAGCTCTGAATATCGCTTAGGTATTTCGGAATGTCTAGTTACTTTAGGATGCCAAACCTTATTGCATGTCCAAGAAACCACCAGTATGAGTTTCTTCATTTTTTAACAAATTCCGACAGCCTTACAAGTTGATTGACTGTTCTGAAAACCATTAATATACGGAATAATGTCTTTAGATTAAAAAAAAGAAGACTTTTATGACTGATTTAATTTTTTTTTATAAAAATGGATAATAAACGTATGGGTCTATAGCTGCTCACATACCTAGCATTTTTGTCAGTCTTATGATCACTAGTATTGTTCCACGTATCGGTAAAATATCCGGTGCCTAGACAACCATTAACAATTGACTAAATAAAAGGAATAACTTTCATGGGTAACTTGTCCATAGCTACGATTGGGATTTACTTTCCAATGACCAGAACTTTTCTATATTTTAGGTTTTTATTTGTTTAATAGGAAGCGCGGTGGCACCGTGGTAAGGAGCGATGCTACTAACTCCAAGGACCCGAGTTCGAATATGACTGGGCAGAAAATTGTTTTCTGTTACACTGTAGCCGTGAGTCAACTCTGTGGCTTCTGGAGCCCTCCTGGGGTATACCTAACCTCATAAATTGGGTATCCTTAATTGATTAAAAATCTGGCGGTCGAGCGTGTTTCTGACCAAATCGTCTCCTTGTACAACCGTTGGTCCTTACAAAGTACAAAGGGGTTGTAGCGGTACAGATTTTAAGTTTTAAAGACCTATTTATAGTGCTAACGTTTCAGCCACAAATTCCGGCTTTCATCAGGGGGGGCAAGAACAAAGATCAAGATAACAACCAATGAATACAAAAAAAAAATTAAAAGAGAAAATATAAACAGAATGATTAAAGTATATAATTGTACAGAATGAAAATTAATAAAAATAAAGTGATGAAAGAAGTTTAAGTAACTAAATATGTATGTAAAATAACATTTATTAAAAGTAATCTGCAAGAGTTTGTTGTACATCTCTGGTACTGAGTTCATCTTTGTCTACAAGACTAAGCTTTCAATAAAAACAGAAACTGCCTTTGGTCACCTCGGTCTATGAAAAAATAAGTCGAAATAATTTTAATTATTTAATCTACTATAATTAGTATTAAAATTGTTAATGTGGGATACAGTATAACCTCTAAGTTTTTTAGCTTTCTTTATCTATTGTTATGGTCTATGAATATTGATTAACTGCAAGTTCTATCTCTTAAGAACATGAATTATCAGACTTCGACTAGTTTTTAATATAGTTATATATCAGAAACTTCAATTAATCTGTAAATATGAAGTACAAGTGCCAACATAAGGAGACACAATAGTTCAATTTCTCCAACGAGAGAGTGACCGCTAAATTACTGGGAATACTCTTTTGACATAACAGTATAAAAAGATTAATGTATCGATTACTCTTAATAAGCGAAAACAACGTTTAACTTATACAACAATGGAAGAAACGTAGCAGAAAGAAACCAAAATAATGCCAACATAATTCGCTTTCTGCTGGGCGCAGAGCGTTACATAAATGCTCCCAACCTTCCTGATGTTTATAAAAAAAGTATCTGATTCATTAAGCCACAATCCGAGCCCTTTAAGAGCAGGAAAAAAACGAATTGTAAAGCTTTTGCCACATCATGCTGCTCCGATCATTATAACAGAAACGTTTATATCATTCAGGGTTGCGTAATGTTCCAAGGTAGAGCTTTGTACGGAATAAATGACTTTTGCCTACTTGTATGCGCATAAACGAAACATTTCCATCAAAAAAACCAATTTTCTTGTAGCTAGTAACCAATTGTAAGGTCAGACGATGGAGTTACCTTTATAACGTCCGAGAGGTAGACCGAAGCGTTGGTGGGAGGATTGCGTAAATGCTGATCTGGTTTAGACGGATGTATGTAGACAGCGGTGGTATCAGCATCGAACCTTCGGATTCGCTAAGACTTTTTAATTATGATTATAATTGCACTATATACATATAAATATACATATGATAGACTGTAGCGCCAAAACCGTTCCAACGATTTTAGTAAAACTTTCCTAACTCATTGTTATTAGAGACTTTTAGGTTTTTAAATATAGAATAAATACCGAGAGTAAGAAAATATAGCAAAAGAAGAAAACTTCGTTTGCGCAAAACTGCACAATTTATGGTAACTCATGTTAAATATGATAAAATTATCTAGAAAAAACGAAACATCAAAATCGGAATATTATTAGCAGAGATGCAATAGGCGCAGTACCCACGCTTTCGTCGTATTTTCGATAGAAATGATCATCGGAGAGCAGATGCATAGGTCAGCATCAGATGCAACAAGCAGATCCATTTTATCATTTCAGGAGACTGGGGTAGGTTAGTGTCAAACAATGTCCCTAGTTTGAATCCGGCTATAGCAAATATTAATTTATAATTTCTTCTGTTACTTTAGTCATGAATCAACCCTATTGGTTCGAGAGCCCCTAAAGGACGCTAATATGTCCTTTATTCATGATAAGAGAAAAACCTGGTGATTGAGCGAGATCGTGAACAAACACCTCCTTGCTCAACCGTTTTTCAAGAAACAGTACTCAACTCCTGACCTTCATGGGTTGTAGTAGTAGATTCTTTTTTCACAACTATAATAATAATGAAAGCCTAACGAAACCGAAGGTTCGATGCCGATACCACCAATCGCTCTCTATACACATCCTTCCAGTGATGCTCCCCCAATACCAATTATACTAAATAAATTTTAACGCAATCCTCCCATCTACGTTTTGGTCAACCCCGCGGACGTTTACCCGTCGGTTCAGTGTTTATTAACATTTTAGGGATCCGCTCGTTACATCTTATAGGCCGCAATACTATAACTTGAATTAGGTCCCTTAATTCAGTGTTGTGTAGTCTTCTAAATTCTCTCGTTGATTCACCCGTTTTCGGTCGGAATATTTTACGTAATACTTTATTTCCAAAAACCTTAATACGCTGTGCAAATTCTTACTTTTGGACAGAAGGATCGAGCCAAGCGATTTCGAAATTGAAAAATAACAAGCATTTCCTGCCTTTAACATCGGTTTTATTTCCTTATCAATTTTGTTTTTATCTAGTCACCATAGAACCTAAATACTTAAACCTATCTACCTGTTCAAACGTATTTCCTGCAATATCTATATCACCGAAATTGCTCGCGTTTCTACGCTAACTAAATATAATTTGTTTTATCCGTATTTAATTCAAGACCTAGTTCCTTACAGGAGTTTATTAACGCGGTTGTATTTAGTTCTACAGTTTCCTTGTCAATTTATCCTTGCATGAAGTAAACATTGACAGCTCGTAACTCTGCGATTTTTGATTTTTACTGCGAAATATTACCTTCCCTTGCGGTTCAGCACCAACCTCTGTTTACTTTTTTTTTCTTTTTTGCCATTTCTCTACTTTCCTTAGGTAATTGTGAAAGTAAGAATGATAATTATAATCACGTACTTACAATTTCAAAATGGTTTTGAAGCGATGATAACAGACGGATGACTAATCGGGAACCATCCTGTAGGCGACTGATGTCCAGGCTCCATTATAAAAAAAAAAACTAATCGATTGATAGCGTTGCGATAAATTGGCGGTTAACGGCCTGATAGTGCAACTGAACTCGGCCCTATTTTAGCAAACATATTTTCTAATATATATGTTTCTTCAATTTTTAAAAGGCAATCCTCGAACATATATTATTTGTAATATAACCTCTCCGAAATACGTTTGAACAGGTAGATAGGTTTAAGTATTTAGGTTCTACGGTAACTAGAAAAATTTAAATTGATGAAGAAATAAAACCTAGGTTGAAATGTGGGGCATCACTGGAAGGATGAATGCAGAGAGCGTTTGGTGGTATCGGCATGGAACCTTCGGGTTCGTTATTATTAATATAACCCCAACTTACTATACATAAACCAAGTCCAATATTATTCATTAATGACTATCCGAAATTAAAAAATGTTGATATATCTATCTTTGCCGATGATACAGCGTAATATACCACATCTTACCGAATTAAAACAATCACATATAGACTAAAAGAAACACTTTTTTTTTTTTTAATTAATTATTTATTTAATGTAATTTACAACTGTACAAAATAATACAATAGGTAAATATGTAGTATGTTACATATACACTTGAAAATCTTGGGAAGGAACCACCCATTGGTGGTACTTCAAATATTAATTTAAATTAGAAAAAATTAGACGCCTCGGAGGATTATAAGGGATTGTTAAGGATGAAAGATTAAGAATTAATGGGTTAGGATGGGTAAGGAGTTTGGAATGAAAAGACGCATATCTGTTTTGGGTCAAATCTGCAACAAATGGGATGTTAAGGTCTTTGTGAATGAGTTTATTTGTGACGTAATAAGGACCATCAAGGATTTTACGTAGGATTTTGGATTGTAACGATTGGATGTGGGAAGAATTTGATGGTTTGGTGGAGCCTTAGAGCTCAATTCCATATGTCCAAATTGGTCTGATTATTGTAGTGTACACTAATTTTTTGTAGTGAATGGGAAGTTTAGAGCGTTTGTCAAGTAAGTATTGTAGCAATCGGAATCTACGAGCAGTTTCTTGTCGTTTCAGTCTTGTGTGTGGATTCCAAGTAAGTCTCTTAAAAGAAACACTAAAAAAAAAATCTAAGAACCTAAAAAATGAGTTACATCAAAATATTGAAAAAAAAAAGAAGCCATAATTTTTACAAAATGACGACCTATACTTCCCTCCAGCATTGGTTTAAATGATATTCCTATACTACTTGCCAAATTAGTAAAATATATATTAATTACTTATCACGTTGGACAATAAACTGTTATTCAACCAGCATAACAATTTTAACTTAGTAAACGCAAAGAAAATAATGTGAAAAAATGTTTCCATATTTTAATGTTATATATATGTGTGTATATAAATTTAATTTATTATATATATATAAAAGGGAATGGCCGAATATTTGTCCACAATAAACTTTTGAATCACTGGTTCAATTAAGCTATATTATATTTACGAAAAATAATAAAATGATAATGTGGTTCGGGGAAAAGTATGTCAACAAATTGTTTTTTTAAAATAGCATTTCGTATTCGTTTTTATCTTCATCTTAAAGTAGCAAATACCATTTTTCAAAGAAATTAAAAAACAAAAATTTTTCACCTCGATTTATTCGATTGAAGCACAGTGAGCATATATGTTTGAAAATACTACACACATAGATAGTAAAATTCATCGAAAGAAAAAAATCAACTAAATTTTAAAGTTGTATAAATAATAATGAAATCCCCGAATCCCCAAGTAACAACAAAGTATATTTTTTAATAAACATTTCTGATTCGCTCCTTATCGAATGTTTTGTTTAAATTTATGTAAACAATTATATGGTTTGTATTTTTAATGTTTAATTTTAACTGAACACAACAATTCACATCAAACTATCAATAGTGTCCATTAAATTTATATACATTCAGAAATATAGCAATAGCGAAGCATTGCCGAGTCAGCTAGTAAATTATAAAAAATTAAAACTATTTAAAAAAAAACAAACAGATATTTTAGAAATCAGTACTAAGACCTCTCATAACATGGCCTGTCCAATTTAACCATTGAAAAAAAATACAAGTATTCCAAAACAAATTTCAAAGAATTGTAAACATCTATTCATTCTAAATAACAAGTAGTAGAATTGAGAATTAATTTATAGGCTCGGTCATATTCCTATATAAACATTTAATATAGTAATAATAAACACTAAGGGAATCCGAAGATTAGATACGTAAACCGCCAAACGTTCTATTCAGTCATATCGGTTCAGTGTTTATTAACGTTTTATCGATCAGTTTGTTACTAAGCCTCACAACCTTGTCGCCCACCAATTGTATCCTCCAATTCTTTTTATACCAACACTCTATTTCTCTTAACCAAATCATATTCCGTGTACGAAAGTGGTCATGTGATTCATTTGATGATACGGTCCCTATCAACACAGGCTCCATACAATCCTATTGACAGCCACATAACAGCCTTAAATTATAAATATTAGGGTAGAGATAACTTAGGTGTGGCAGAGATAAAAGTTTCTGTTAGTCGGTTCATGTCAGATGTGAAAGTTTTTTAACCGTTACTTAGCCAAGTCTCTAACCTACGGTGCTTTCTTTCGTTATGTAGGATTTGATTAATAGCTACAATCAAGTGATAATTATTTCATTATAATTTATTGAAAAATATTGATTTATGTACTTTTACAAATAAAAGTCGTCTGTTACATAGATATTACAGTATATTTTCCTGCCTGCTTTTATTTATTTATTTTTTAATAAATATCCTGCTAGTTACGATGGTAAGATTCCTATTAGGTAAGCGAAAGTATTCAACGGAATCTGATAAACGAACAGCTCAAGAGAAGAAAAAAAGTTAGTTATTTCACCCCAATTTTTTATTAATTTAATGAAAACTACGTATAATTATTATTCAAAATTTATAAGTCTGCCAAGGGAAATACAAAATGGTTGCTGTTTCAAAAGGTTAAAAAAAAATTTGTTATTGGAATCTCAATATTTTTAAAATAATCAAAAATAATAAAAAAAACCTAATAGAACTTCATTTAAAGTAAAGTAAATTTTCTAAAATGTGAGCCCTAGTAGAACTATTTTATTTACGTTTAATAGTTCCCGAGATATAAGTTTTTAAAAAGCAACATTTCATAAACAATGCACCAAAAAATGTGTAGTTTTAAAATTAATTTTGGGAAATCTATATCTCAGGAACTATTCGACGTAAAGATGTCTATTAGCACTAAAATTAAAGATAGTTTAATGTGCCATAATGTAGTTTATGATGTTTACCTTCGTAGGAGTAGTGGTTTTCATGATATTAGACATAATTCACAAAATGTTGAGTTCTAGTTGTTTTTTGATTTTATAATTGATGAATAAATATATTTCAGGGACCATTAGACGTACAGATGTCTATCAGGAATCAAAATAAAACTAGTTTAACGTACTATAAAGTAATTTATGAAACTTATCTTCGTAGGTGTAGTAGTTTTTATGATATTGGCATATGTGAATTTTGAATATGAAATTTTGTCTGAACAACTATAAATCAATTTATTTTAAACTAGCTTTAATTTGAATGCTGGCAGAGATCTCTAAGTCTAAAGATTCCTCAGATATAGTTTTACCAAAATTTATTAATGGCCTACTAATTTTTTAAAAAAGAAATATGGCTTTTTAAAAACCTTTATCTCACTAGCTATTGAACTTGAATTGCTATATTAGGACTCACATTTTAATAACTGTACTCTACTTTAAATGATGTTTTTCTAGTGTTGTAAGTAGTTTTAAAGTTTTCCACAGTACGCCTATGTTAATCGTCGTCAATTGTTGGTAGAGCCCTTCCTCTGAGTTGGTTATCCATATCTGTGTCACTAGTAAACAAATTTTTCAAACCACCGGCACACAACGCAATGATCCGTTATTATAGCAATGTTCCTCGCAGCTTGGGCTCCCGATCGTCCAAGTTTAAACTCATAAAAATTAAAAAATAAAATAAATGAAAAACACGTGTTTCTAAGGAAATATTTGACGGCAAACTAAACAATGTGTAGTCAATTGGAAACATATTTTTACACTTCGTATAATACTGTTATAAAATTATTTATTATTAATAAAAAGCTATTTTTTAAAAGATTTTTTCTGTTAATGTTGAAGCTATCGCAAAAATTCTTCTCAGCGAATAGTTTTGCTTCCGATAGTAAAAAGAAATTATAATTATAAACTGAAGGATTATAGTAAAAGTTACCAATTGGATTTTGAAACTGCAATAATAATCAGAGAAATAAAAAAATAGAAATGGAGAACTTGATAATAATGGAGTTTTTAATACTAGCTATAGAGATTAAGTTTTATCTCAATACATCATTTTAGAGTACCAAAACAAGATTGAAACATGAAGTGCTGTTTCGTGGAAAAATACTTATCTGCTTCAAAATTGTCTCAGATTCTCAACTTAAAATTATTGGAAGATAATTTATTGAGAAAACGTTTGGGCGAATATTGATATGCTGTGGTATCTGGTATAATATTGATAATGATAAAATGATTATCAGCCAAACGATCTGACTCATACCACTTTCCTACAAAGCAGGTATTAATATTGAAAATGTTAATCTGAATAATCACAGCTCTATATATCATGGAATAATATCAAACTTTCATTTTCTTTAATGATATCGTAAAAGTATTAGGATGACTAATTCTTTAGTATCAGAAATAACATCAGATATGTCGTCATTGTGAAATCCTCAGAATATGCAGTTCCTATTCATCTAATAGGTGTAGTGTAGTGTAGGTGACAGGTTATGGTTCGAAGTTCTATTCGTTTAGTCGTTAATCGTCAACGCGCTAGATAAAGGAAAGTATCCTCAAACAACAGTATCCCACTCCATTGTAAATCCCAAAGTTAGGTGCGCTAGAAGATTAGAAAATCAACAATACCCTCAAAGAATAAACCATACACCACAGTTATGTCATCAAAAAACATTTAAAAAATTAGAAAATCGTAGATCTTTATTTGGATGAATCACTACAATGGGACACTTTGAGTGAATTGGTTATTTGTATTCATTAAATAACTAAATATTTTTGTTCAGTAAATGGCGTTGCTTTAGGTGGTAAAACGCCAATGCTCGAGTATGCTGTTGATTTGATATAATCGAGTCAATACAAGGAAACTATAAAACTAAATACAACTACGTTGATAAACACTAGTAAAGAACGTAGTCCCGAAATAAATACGCATAAAACGAAATATATCGTTGGTAGTAAAAATCGGAGCAATTTCGGTGATACAGATGTAGGAGGAAGCACATTTGAACAGGTAGATAGGTTTATGTATATAGGTTCTACGGTAACTAGAAAAAAAAAGAAATTGATGAGAAACTAAAAGCGAGGTTAAAGGCGGAAAATGCTTGTTATTTTTCAATTTCTAAATTGCTAAGCTCCCGCATTGTGTGCAACTAAAGGCTAAACAATTAAGGGAAGAACAATGCCTTAAGGTTTTTGAAAATAAAGTATTACGTAAAATATTCAGATAAAAAAGAATTAAATGGAGAAGGCTACACAAAGCCGAATTACGGGAACTGTACCCGGTAAATATAATTCACGTTATATTATTGTAGTAATGAACGGATCCCTACAATTTTAATAAACACTGAACCGACGGGGAAAACGTAGATGGGGGATTTAGAAGATTTTGGTTTGGAGGCGTGTCACTGAACAGATGATTGTAGGGAACGATTGGTAGTATCGGATTCGAACCTTCGGGTTCGCTAAGCCTTTACTTTTATCTTTAAACATTTAAATGATAATAAAGAAAAAAAAATAAAGTAACAAAAAGGGACTATGTTATATCTACAATATTTTTTCCTTTAGTAAATAAAATAACAAAGAAAAAGAACATCATGTTTTAAATATCATTACTTCATACAATTAAACGAATTTTCTAATTGTTCATTGAAATTTATTACTCTCATCGAGTTCATTCGAAATTCCTGAGTAAGAAGACTTCTGACGTAATACCTATCTTTAATGTCGGAATCGCTAGATATACATGACATATGGCTCGAAGCAATCCATCAGGACGCCTCTACACAACGATGAATGTATGAATGAATGAGCATAGTAGGCAAGAGACCAATTGGGAGGCCAAAAACCAGATGGATAGACAGAATCAACAAAGATGCGAAAGATCTACAAGCAACAAATTAGGAAGCAGTAGTCCATGATAGGCAAGCGTCCATGGTTCGGGCGGCCAAAAAAAATTAAATTAATATTTAACGATTACTGTTAACTTTCAGGGGTCATTTTGCATGAAAGTTCATTTGTAGGAATTGTTTATGAACAATCCAGATTTAATTTTGGAATTTAAAAATAAGTTGTTTAATATGAAAAAGTAATAAACTTAAAAAATATGATGTTTTCAAAAATATTTTAAAGAATCTCTAAACAAAACGAGTTAGAGGTGCAAGGATTTAATTTTTTTTAGGTTTTCAAAGACATTTCAAGAAATGCTGTGGATGAGCCACAAACTTTTCTTTCGTCGCGGACCCACGAAATAAATCCCGACTTTCCCCACTCGGACTGGAATAGGCTGGCAACCTGTAGGATTACCATTACTATGTTATTCATTATTTTCCTTTTCTTTTTTTTTTTTACCTTTAGTTTATTCTCATTTTTTTAATTTTTCTTCATTTGGTGTTTACTGTATGTTTATATTTATCTTTTATTTGTCGTTATTTCCGTTATCATTCATTGCCTTATACCTTTTTGTAATTCTTGTTTATTTATACTCTTCACTGTACATCTTATTTTTATTTCCTTTAATTTACTTTGTTACTTTTTATATAAATTTTCACATATTTTAAATCATATTAGCTATACCTTAGTTTATTTTTATTACATGTTATCAATTCTCATACTTTTTAATTGTTAGTGTCTTTTTTAACCCTGATAGAGCTCTGCAAAATGGAATGAAACGTTGACTCCGACAATCGTCCTTTTATTTATTACACACGGTCAAACAATAATCTTTCAATAAATAAAAACATTTTAATAATTCTAAACTTTTATTTGAGACACAAAAAATATTTGTAGGTTAAATTTAACCATAGGATAATCCATAAATATATATATTCAAAGAGAATATATATAAAAGAATTAGTTATTATGTTAGCATTTCATATAAAAACGTTAAAATTTAATTGGAAATGTTTTTTATTATCAACTATTTGACAAGTTGACTATTTTGAAATGAAATAACGTTTTAGGCAAATTATTTTAATTTATAAAAAAAAAAACATACTTTTTAGAAGTGGATTCATTAGCTTTTGATAGGAAACTCCTCAGTTATATTGAATATTAAAATATAATATCATAACTATACTTTTATACAGTCAATTCGTTATAGGAATAGTGGTTTTGTCAATGAATTAAGAATCTATGAAAAAAAAAAGTTTATTTCATTGAATCATTTCAACATAATGTGACACGCAATTTACTTTTTATTATATTGTTTAATTTCTTGTTTAACTTTATAACAATCTAGGTCAGATGATATTCCTTAAACAATGACCCTATTTTTCCATTCAGGAAATAAAGGAAAGACAAGAAAAGTAGATCGGAAACTGATAGTTTTTCATTCGGAAAACCTTTTATTAACAATTACTATCTTATTAAGGTAATAAAATGTAATTATAATCTTTAGTAAACAATAATCTCTATAAAAAAATATAACCTTAATATCGAATTCAATTATCCCGAATTGTTTCAATTGTTTTGATTAAAAAATAAATGGGATGATATAATTAATACAGAAAGTAGATCATTGGACTTATGTCAACTCCAAACCAGAATTTTAAAAAATGATCTAAAATAAAGAATTGATAGATTTGCATAAAATGCATTTTGCATTGCATTTTTTATCAGAAATAAATTACCCATTTACGACTTTTTTTTATTTTTATTTTATCATCCGAAAAACGTTTTGGGCAGTTTGCCCGTTATCCAGTTCATTATTATACAAAGATTTAGAAAAAAACACAACGCACAGTTCTTAAAAATTATAAAGGCTAATTTTAAATAAATATATTAAAATTAATTATGAGTCATTTAACAGCTAATTTTACAATCATATAAACTTATTAATTTAAAAACTTGAAATTTAGCCAGAAATTAAAATATTAATTGTTCTTATTTTTTTTGTTTCCTTAAATCACACGATGGACATTAACCTTGTCAACAAAGATTAAAACGAATTTTCATATTCAAAATCTTGAATAAGAGTTAAAATTGTTAAAAGATTAAAGTTTTTAAAATTATATTTTTCTAAACCGCATAAAGTAATAAGAGAAACCCTATATTAATTAATTCTAAAGTTAAATTTTAATGTCACTTATTATTTTTAAATATTACCTCAATATCAACATATATTTTTTATTACAAACATCCTTCCTCTCTGTATGTTTTACTGCACCGTACCATGATGTTACGAAATTCGGGTTTTATGTTATATGTCTCTTTGTAGGCGATGTTCTCCAATTTAACACTTTTTTAATAATTTTAATTTTTGAGCTACGGAAAAATAACGAGGGAACAAAAAAAACATTTATTACCACTAAGTATTAAAAAAAAAATTAAATCTATACCGCAACAACCTATGCAGGGTCAGGGATGCAGAAAATTGTAATGAAATATTAGTTACTAGACCAGATAGATTAATTTTTTTAATTATTAATTATTTATTAATTATCAATTAGATTAATAATTTTAATTTTTGAGCAACGGAAAAATAACAAGGGAACAAAAAAAACATTTATTACCACTAAGTATTTTTTTTTTTTAATTATTTATTTATTGTAATTTACAACTGTACAAAATAATACAATAGGTAAATATGTAGTATGTTTCATATACACTTGAAAATCTTGGGAAGGAACCACCCATTGGTGGTACTTCAAACATTAATTTAAACTAGAAGGCTTCTTAATCAACCTATTTACTCCCTAGCAAACCACTACTTTGCACTGTGGTTGAAAGGCGGGAAAAACACTTTTTTCTAGATATTGGAGAAAAGTCAATTTGTTTTCACTGATATCTTCAACAAAATATCTTAATTGAAACAATTTTAATATTTAAGCTTATGATACTCTTTTTTTCATTTTTCATTTGTCTAAAGCGTTAATTATCTCTATGAATAGGTTAAGGTTAATTACATCAAAAGTCACCTATATTAAGAGAAAAGTTTTACTTCAGTGCTTTTTATGAATACAACCGTAAATGTTTGGAAATTATAAACAATACTTTTATTGATTCAATCATGGATAACTTGAAAGAAATTAACTAATTTATCATAAGAAATTTTTTATCCAGAAGTAGGCATAAGCTGATTAAAATTAAAACAATTCTTAAAAAAAATAGTTGTTAAAATACTTATTTTAGTTTTGAAACACAATAGAACCTTCAATTTTATTTTTATCTTCATTATATTTATTGTATCCATTCTTTTCATTTTTGTATTTTAACCTTTTATGTTTTGTTTATTTTGTGGGACCGCCACTCAATGAAAAAGCCAACGCCCCAGGCCGAAACAAACCGGCACCGCCAATAGACATCAAATTGGTTAGAATGGGTCTTAACCACTGAGCTATGGGCTCACATCATTTCACATTATTTCTCACTTTGATGATCAGACAAATATTCACATACGAAATTGAGCTCTGGGGCTCCACCAAACCATCGAATTCTTCTCGTATCCAATCCTTACAATCAAAAATCCTCCGTAAAATCCTTGACGCTCCTTATTACGTCACAAATAAACTCACCACAAAGACCTTAACATCCCTTTCGTAGCAAATTTGGCCCGAGATGGATCTGCGTCTTTTCATTCCAAATTCCTTACCCATCCTAACCCATTAGTTCTTAATCTCTCATTCTTAACAATCACTGATAATCCTCTTAGGCGTCTGAAAAGAAGATGGTCACGGGACTTTCTAATTTAAATTAATGTTTGAAGTACCACCATTTTGAAGCATTCGAAACATACCACATATTTACTGTATTTTTTGTACAGTTGTAAATTACGATAAATAAATAAAAATTATGTCTCCTCCTTATTATGTATATTATTATTTGGTGTCTGGCTAAATATAATTTTTCCTTAAATTTCCCAACATTATGTTTACTACTACATTATTTTATATATTTTTGCTTTCAAATTTAACGTATTTGTTAAGTGGCAATTACTCCACTCCTCAATCCTGTTGGTATCGCATCCGCGTTTAACTTATTCTTGAGCTGACCTCCACTCAGTAAGGTGGGTGTAATATTTTTTTCATTATTTTCCTTTTTTCTAGGCCTTTATTTTGCTCTTGGTTCCCTTATTTTCCATCTTTTAGTATGTATTGTATTTTTATACTTCTTTTTGATCTACTTTTTTATTTGTTATTATTTCCACTTTCATTAATTTTTTAATAACTTTCTGTAAATTTTGTCTATTTATATTTTTCATTGTACATCTTATTTTTATTTTCTTTAATTTATTTTTTCCATTTTTATATAAATGTTCACATATTTTAATTCATAACTTAGTTTACTTCTATTTCATTTTATATATTCACTTACTATGTTAAATTTTATAAATAGTTGTTTGTATTTTTTTTAGCGCTGGTGAAAGCCTGCAAAGTCGGGCGAAACGTAGCCTCATAATAAATAGTTTAATTACTTTTTGAGTTCTTTTTTACCTCACTCCTATATAAATTATTTTATATTTGTATCATATTTAAAATTTATCATAATGGCCTTTGGAATTATATAATTAGTGATTAAAAAGAAATTGATTTAGTTTTTGCATTGTTTAATTGATGTTTTCGAAAATAAATAGATAAACTATGAGATTTTATAAAGTTTCTAAACACGCACTTTCTTATGACCCAGGACGACGTAGACTAGGCCACCCAGAGGATGTTGTCCTGCCGAAGAACTTCCGCTAGACGAGCCATTACTTTTCCTCTCCAAGGACGTCTGTCATGAGACGGGACGATATTCTATAACCACGTCTCGGATGGCAGCCCGCATCTTCTGGGAATGTACATGCGAAGGAAACAGTAGTTCAGTTGAGAATCCTTCTGACTTTTCATTCACACAGGGAAAGAAACACAATTAAAAAGAGCTGTAAAGAGAAACATTACACAGTGTTTTATCATTTCTATAATTTACCAGTCTGTAACCACTCACACAGTGACATTGATATCTCAGAAATACAGTATCATCTATGAAGCAGAAATTATTAATGGCATTTTTCCTTATGTTCTAGTTGTGCAAGAAGGATCTCTTCAGAAAAAACCTCTTTTACGTGGTTTAAAATTTTTTTTCTAAAATATGAACCCTTATAGAGCTATTTACGTTCAATATCTTCCGAGATATAGCTTTTTAAATAGAACAATTCATAAAAAAATGCACTGAAAAATCAATAGTTATTGAATGGTATTTTGAGAAATCTATATCTCAAATACCATACATGTGTCAATTAGAACTCAAATTAAAGCTAGTTTAATGTACTGTAAAGTAGTTTATGACATTTATCTTTGTAGGAGTAGTATTTTTTATGATATTTGCTTAAATAAATTGATTTATTTAGTAGTTCGGACAACATTGCTTGTACAAAAATCTTATTCATACTACCCTACGAAGATACGTGACTACATTATAGTAAATGAGGAGAAGATGGTTGGGGGTGCGGTCAATGAAAAACACAAATAAGTTCGATTAACTTATTTTAATGTGCCAACGTTTTGTTCACTATACTTTGCCGTGTACGGGGCTCGGGGTTTCTAAGCCCGATTAGGGGTTCCCCGTACACGGTGTCATATTGAAATTTATTCATATATTAATGTAATATATGTATCTGTATTTATATTGTATATTTATATTATGTATTTATATTATATATTTATATTAT
>NW_027113287.1:87910-96585 GCF_000696795.3 Halyomorpha halys | reverse complement strand
ATTTTGTAAAATTATTCATTTTATGTGTAAAATTATTCTGTTTATACTTTCCTTTTTATTTTTCTATACTTACTGTGGTTGTTATCTTGTTCTGTTTTTAGCCCTGAAGATTGCTAGAAATTCTGGCCGAAACGTTGGCACATTAAAATAAGTTAATCGAAATTATTTGTGTTTTTCATTGACCGCACCCCCAACCATCTTCTCATTCATCATCCACGGCCAACTATCTCTCATAATTACATTATAGTAAGTTAAATTACCTTTATTTTGATTGCTGGCAGACATTTGTACTTCTTGTAGACCCATTGGTTCCTTCATGTTCTGGTATGGATACACGCCGATCTCATTCACATGCATTATTGAATACCTTTTCGAAGAGTAATCGGTTAGTAAATTCTATTTTGAAAGGTCGACTCACTTTCCCCACATCGTCATTGATTAGAAACACTATTCCAACATAATTCAATCACAAATGAAATATAGAATCCTATCATTGCGTTGTTATTAGTACATTAGTTATTGATTATGTATATTTATTTATAGTTTAGAGTGTCTATTGACATATAAATACGTTTAATGTTGGAGTTTTAGTAATAAATCACAAGAGTAGCGGGAACAAAGTAATACTAGTTGGTTTTAATTGTCATTTATGACTGCAATTACTAAATTGCACAGCTATTAATTGTAATTGCGAACAACAATTGCAATTGATTATCATGGAATTGAAATTATGAATTAAAATTACTCAAAATGGAAATTTCATAGCTAAAATTTCAAATGAAAGCAAATCTAATAGAAATTCTTTATTCATCAATACAGATACGTATGACGAAAAGTAATAAAAACCTTATTGTCTCAACACCTTATTTTTTACCAGTTCAACGTTTCGGCCATTCTAGCCATCTTCAAGGACATCTTCAATACAATTTCTTCCTCACATTAATTTAAAATTTCTTTTGCAGGCTATTCTGCCCAGGTCATTTTCTTTATTATAAGTTAAAAGCCTATTTATTTAAAATTTAAAATCATTAACATTTAATTTTCAACAATTCAATCAACAATTAATACACAAACCATAAATATATAGATAAATGGTTTGTTATATGGTGGTGTATTAATTGTTGATAATCTTATATAGGAAAATTAAATATTAATGATTTTAAATTTTAAATAAATAGGCTTTTAACATATAATAAAGAAAATGACCTGGGCAGAATAGCCTGCAAAAGAAACTTTAAAATAATATGAGGAAGAAATTGTATTGAAGATGTCCTTGAAGATGGCTAGAATGGCCGAAACATTGGACTGGTGAAAAATAAAGTGTTGAGACAGAAATGGATACGAATTTTTGATTTATTTAATAAATAATTACCTTGTCTCAAGAATTTGAAATAATATAATTAAAAACCTTATATTATAATAGTAATAATAATGAAGGCTTAGTCAATCGATTCAATGCCAGAAATGAAATTGGTATCTATTTTTCCCCCATCATTTCTGTGTTCCTCCTATTAGTCGGGGAACGACTCATTGACGAAGATATATCATTTTTTTTTTACCAGCTGCCGAGTATCTCCAAAAGCCATCTAGATGGGGCTAATATTTTACAGTTTCGTAGTAAATGAAACAGTGCAGTGTGTGTAATGAATAGTATAATTGTTTTTAAAATGTTGTAAATATATGTAAAAATCTGTTTTATGTTCCCCCACTAGAAAATAATGTGTATGAAACATTATCTCCTCTCCTACCACAAACATCAGATAAAGAAATGAATTACGCAGGAATTCTTTGTCAATAAAGTAAGTCTCCATTGATTGGGATTAGTGATAAAAAAAAATCTGATAATTTCTTTAAGAGCTTGCACAGTAGTCTGTCATGCTGTGTGAGATCGTTTTTCACAGGGCCGAATCAGGTCACTTAGCATTATGGGCATTTCATAAAACATTAATTAATTCAGGTTACATAGGCTGCTGCAATGTGAAATATTCAAATTAGTTTACTGTTCTGTAAGAGTGTATTTGAGATTTAGCCTTTTATGAAAACGAACACAAGGAAGATGGGCATATTAACAATAATAATAAAGACTTAGCCAACCCAAAGGTTCATTGCCGATACCACCAATCCTTCTCTACACATACCAATACATCTGCCCAGTCACCCCCGTCCAACCCAAATCCACAAAATCATTCTGAACGCAATCCTCCCATCTACGTTTCGGTCTATCCCTTGGGCGTTTACCTGTTGGTTCAGTTTTTAATAACATTTAAAGGTGGATCCACATGTTGGCCACTCGCCACGAATCGGAGGCTTGTACAAATGCTCGGTAAACAAAGAGCAGACCATCCACATGTCAGTGTTATTCAGAGAGGCAAGCATGGCGGACGTACAAGTGGTTTCAGCCATTGCACTTGGATTGTATTATTTTTATTACAAAAAAAGAAAATGAAAGGAAATTAAATATAAGTAAATAAGATTAAATATAAAACTTATTATAAAAAGTCCCAACAAACACCTTTAACCTCCTAACAGCTCTCAGTTGCAACTAGACAAAGAACAATGGTGTAGATGCTACACGAGCGCTCTCACGAACCCCTTTGATCTGTGTCCAAAAAACCGACTCTCGACGGCTCGGCAACGAGCCTAGGCCAACCAAGCCAAGCCACCCATCCACATGCTGGCGTATGCCTGAGTTCGCCATGACTTGCCCAACATGTAGAGGCCCCTTTAGGGATCCGTAAGTCCCACAAACTTGCACGCCCTTCTAATACGGAGCAATGCATAAGTTAATGTATAACCTGAATTGTATTTATCGGGTGCAGTTTCCTAAATTCAGCATTGTGTAGCCTTCTAGATAATCAGGTTAACTCATCATTTTCGGTCCAAATATTTTAAGCAATACTTTATTTTTAAAAACCATAAGGCGCTTTTCGTGCCTCAGAGCAAGAGGTCATGTTTCGCATCCATAAAGAGCTGTGAACAGGATAATAGTTTTATAAATTATAACTTTAAAGTTTTTGAACAGAATTCGCGAGTTAAGCATTTTCGAAATTTAAATATAACAAGCCTTTTCGGCCTTTAAATATCTCCTTTATTTTCTCATCAATATAGTTTTTATAGTCTCCATAGAACCTAAGTACTTAAACCTATCAACCAGTTCAAATGTATTTCCTCCTACCTCCTATATCTATATCACCGAAATCGCTCCCATAACTAAAATGGAAACATGAGAGCATTTATTTATAAATTAATTTTATTTATGCGTTTTTCGTCATTCTCCGTTATCTTAGTTTTATGAGGTGTAAATAGTTGGCCATAGATTAATGATTGGAGAAGTTCGTCAGGGGGTGCGGTCAGTAAAGAACAACATAAACAAAACCATACTTATTTATGTTGTTCTTTATTGACCGCACCCCCCGACAAACTTCTCCAATCTTAGTTTTATATTTTAGATACTAATTTTTTTAAATCTTTTATATTCCATCTATATTACAGTTCTTATTACCGGAAATAATAAATTAGTTAGATATTTACCTCACCTTCCCCTCCTCCCCACATTATACTTTTTCCGTTAATATGATCATCTGATCTATTCTATTATTCAGTCTCATCCATTAAAACAATTATTATACTGTTAGGTATTAAACCTGATAATATTATAAATTTCTTTGTCTGATCATCTGGGTGCTCCTGGGTACCTGACCCTTGAAATCACGAGGGACTGAGGAACGATTGACACCTGTCAACACATGGGGTATTCTTTATAGAGATCGCAGGAACCTTTTAGGATCTCCAATAGAATTAAACCCAAAGGTGTTCAGCCATGAGAAGGCTACCACCCTCAATTATAGTTTATCCCATCCACGAGTCGTTCTTGACTTAACCTTCGTGAACGTAGCTAATAGAAGCCAATCAGAAGGAAGAAATCAAAAGATAACACCTCCTAACAACCAAGTGGGGGGGAGCAAGAGGATAGATCGAACTGGGGGACAGATGTTAAGTGACTTCGGCTTTGAGAGGGAAAGAACACATATCCATTCTCCGGATTAGATCATGAACTTCGGGTCGGGAAGTGATGTAGGACACTTCGATGATAAGAAGAATGGGCTAGGCAAATCTTGGACATCAATATTTCCAGGAGACCCTTAATAAAGAGGTGATAGCCAACAACACACCACGGCATGCATCACCCACCCAGGTATATTAGTTATTCATATATAATGTAACAATATTTTATAGTAAACCATCTATCTGGGTCATTTCATTATAGATAATTAAGAAAAAAATCATAGATAAATTCAATATAAATAAATACTTTTTTCTTCTTTATAACTTTGGAGATGACATTCCCTAATAGATTATATATTTCTGGATTATCTCTCTAGGAAGTCTGGTGAGTCAATTCTTTGAAAATTTTTTGAGGTTAATTACTTCCATAATTTGCAATAAATTATTATTTATTTATTCATTAACAATTGTACAACGTTTCGGGACCACTGTCCCATATCATTTGCAATAAATTATTATTTATTTATTCATTAACAATTGTACAACGTTTCGGGACCACTGTGAGAAGTGAAGATGCACAAATGGTGGACATGATTTCCCATATGAAATCATGAGGTTTTTATAGTGCATGAATGTGGGACAGTGGTCCCGAAACGTTGTACAATTGTTAATGAATAAATAAATAATAATTTATTGCAAATGATGGAAGTAATTAACCTCAAAAAATTTTAAAAGAATTATATATTTCAATGGTAATATTATTGTATACAGATATATAATTGGTAAACTGGTACACACACATTGCTTTTGGAAAGGTGGTCCAATAGTAATACTTTGAAGAATTCAAATAATCTGAATTAATTTAAATATATTTGAATAATTAATTATCTTCAGTAATTATCCTGGCATCTCAGAATCATAAATGTAGTAGTATATAGCAATACTTTCCATGTAATGTAACATTTTATGACATCATTACGAGCATATTTCCGTATCGACAAGGAATATTCATGATATTTATGAAATTTATTTAGATGACTTTTCATTATGCTTCCATGACAATAATTAATGTGGAACACATAAATAAAAAATACAACTTTCAGTTTTAAACAATAAAAATAAAAGTTTTGTTTTCAGTGGATCGCAGTTTCCAAACAGCTTTCTGAATGCAACACATTCCGTTGTCCGAGGCATCAGACCATGAATGGCCCCAACACCTGCCAACCAGCAATTTCTGTCAATGCTTTTGTCTGTAATTCCTGAAAATATGGTAACTGACAATTTATTTAGTTAATTCCACAATGAAGTGGAAATAAATATATACATATATACCCCTACTCCTTCATTCGTAGTACTAATACCCTTCCAACCTTCAAATCCCGTATCTTCGACCACTTCCTGCTCACCCAGTTCCCGAAAGAATAACAAGTAAAAGTTTCAAATAACATGTTAATAGATGGAAAGAGAAATAACATTTAATGTAAATATTATTGGATGATTTTAATTTTATAAAAAATCTATAAACATGTATTTGTATAGGCCCATATAATCCTCACTACTCCATTCATTTTCCTTCTATTTCATTTATTGGAGTATTCCTTAAGATTATTATTAGTTAGAGGATTTTTAATTTTTTTATTATTACTTTTAGTGTTGATTTCAATATTTTCTGTATTTGATGTTTCTGATTTTCGTTTAAACTTGTAAATATGTATATTAGCAGTAATTTTACCTTTTCATTTATTATTTTCAGTTTACCTGTTTTTGATTCTTTTATCTTTTTTTTTTTTATTATTAGACGTTAATCACCTTGTGTTTTATGATATGACATATGGTTTTATTTATTTATTTCTAGTTAATTAATATTGTTTATTTTTTCAAACTCATAATTATAATTATATTTTATAATGTTTTACAATTATATTTTTATTTTTTATTTTACTCTAGGACTCTAAAGCCTAATTTTGACGCCTATAGTATTATTCTAAAGGATCAGTCCGAGAATAAATAAAGAATATCATTTTTATTATATTACTACTTTTATGTTTTCTTTATTACTATTTATCATGTTATTACTACTGTTTTTATGTTCTTCATGGATATCTTTTTATTTATTTGTTCATTATCACGCACCCATTTCAATGACCGTGAAACGATAACTTACATTTTAGTTTCCGGGTAAAGATGAAAGCCATACTACGTAGCTATTTGTACTTTCCAAGAGGAATCTTCTAAGGAAGTATACATGTAGGTGGACTGGAAACAAGTTACTAATAAATATAACCAAGTGTGACTAAAGCTCTAGATACAGATATCTACTAATAAATTGTGGGAGGTACTCAAAAATTAATTATAAATAACAGATAAGAGCAATAGATATGGTATAGGTGAGATATAGTAATATGTAAAAGGTAGATATTAAGAAAATTGATCAAAATAAACTATAAGTATAGGGGTCATCACCTATCAGATTGTAACACAGCCGAAAACTGAGAGAAAAGGGAAACGTCAGGTATAAAAGTGTCTCCCACTTAGGAAGGGTAAGATTTTTTGTAATATAATTTTTTATTATAAAAAAATCTTAAATAAATAAAAAAGGGTTAGCCTAGAAAGTGAGGACATTCTATAGGGGTATTCATGATCTTTGGTTTAACATGTTAAATGGAAAAACTCATGTTAAATCGAAAAAAATTGCTTTCTTTTACCGTGGTAAAACGAAATAACATTTCACATGGCTGAGAGTCTGTTAAATGGAGAATGACACAATAGACACAATAGACCAGTAGAGATCGCCGCCATTTTTGTTGTGACAGCTCAGTTCTTTCCTGTGTTTGTGGTATTCATATCCCTGTTATTAAACCAGAATGGATAATTTTAATGATACATTTGAGAAAAAAAAAAAACAGTAAAAAAAACAACGTAATTTCATTCTACTATCTGAAAATTTGTAAACGCTCGCCAGATAAAAATCTCACTATATGAACCATGTAATTATTCTTAGGGGACATATGTCCCAGAATAAAGTTATTTTTTCATTTCATTTCATGAGCTAAACATTCACACAAATTCCACTTTTCACTCACTCTGGGCATGTTGTAATTAATTACTTAAATCAAAACTGAAGTAAACAATAACATGAGGGTCTGGAAGGAAGGTTATAAACATAAATGCTTATAGAACAAGTTGCTGAGAAAATCCGCTAGGGGCTCTTATGGATTTAACGTTTAACATGACATTAAATAGGGCAGCTCACAATCTTATAGTTATAACATTTAACATGGTGAAACATTTAACACAACATCATGAATACCCCTTATATCTGACTTCTCCCTTTTTCTCATTCATACGCAGTGTTTCAATCTACATATTTATTTGTTTTTCAATTACATCTACCTCTTTACCATATCTAAAACTATTTTTAATGAGTTGTATCCTACAATTTATTAGTCTATATCTGTATTTAAAACTTATATCACACCTAGGTATATTTATTAGTAACTTCGTTCCAGTCCACCTACTTATGTACTTCCTTATATTGTTATTATTAATTATTTTTTATATACTTTATGAACATAAAAATTGTTTTGAAATGTTTTGTTAATTCTAAAATGATTGTATCTTGTTTTTCATTTAGCCCTGATGAAGCCCTGCAATGTGGGACGAAACGTTAATTAACAATAAATAGTTTTCTTTTACTATTTTGTTACCTTCATTAACCTCCACCCGGGTTATTTTTCTACAATTAAGGAGTTGTTCTCTTTCAGTCATCATTGCTTCGCGTGCTATATATGCTATGCTAATGATTGATGTATATGTATTACATAGATAAGCCATATAGCAAGGAGCTCACATAATATCTTTAAACGGTGAGAGGTGTTCAATCAGTGGACGCTCCGATGAATTTAAACAGACCGCACCGGGCATAACAAACACGATCCGTTGTGACGTACCGAGCTCATCTGTAATTTAAATGACTCGAGTTATCGTCAATACAAAACCTAATGCAAACCTTCATCAAGGTCGCTGTGGGGCGTGCAATCGATCATAAAACTACTAAATAATCGAAAATTGCAATCTTTCGTAAATTGGTAATGAAGAGAAAATACCAATGACTCATCGAGGATCCACAGAGCAATGACTCCTACAACTCGTACTTCCCCAATGTTTCCTTGAACTGGTTGCAATAATTTCACCAGAATAATAATTTCCTATTAGCCTTTTCACATATTAACAAAAGTAAAATATAAAGGTTTTTTTGTTTGGTTTATTAATTACTTCGTCAGAATTAAAAAAAAAAAATTATCGTTTAAATAAAATAAATTCTATGCAATTAGAGTCTTATTACACACTTTATAAGTCCTACGTTTCGGCCAATTAGGCCATCCTTAAATTTTTTTTTTTTAATAATTTATTTATTGATATTTACAACTGTATACATATATATTAAGTAAATTTGCTGTAAGTGACATTATGACATGATAAAAACATGTGGAGAATCTACCCATTGATAGAACTCCAAAAGCATTTCTAAAGGAGAAGATCTCGAGGCCTTCTTCTTTTCAGACGTCTAGGAGGATTATTAGGTAGTGGAGGAGAAGCCAGGTTAGAAACGAGTTGGTTTGGGTGGTTGGAAAGTTTATTATGGAAGGATTGGTATCTGGTTCTGGCCA
>NW_027113287.1:86295-87105 GCF_000696795.3 Halyomorpha halys | reverse complement strand
TGAATAAGCGCTGTTGTGATTTACTTGAAATAACCTGTCTGAGAGATAAGAACGGATAATGAGATAATATGTAGGGAGTAGGGATTTACGGATCTTGTATAGCAGTCCTGGGTGCCAGAATCGATCAAACATTCTTAAATATAAATTCATAACCACATCAATAATTTAAAACCTTGTTCCAGGTTATTCTACCAAGTGTAATAGTGTAAATGGATTGTAATTAACATTTTTAACGAAGAGTGAAAAATAAGGTAATTTTGACTGTAATTGGTGACCTGGGCAGAATAGCCTGCTAAAAACAATTTAAACTATAGTGAATTTGTAGTGATTGTGAATTTATACTTAAGATTGTCCTGGATGATGGCCGAATAGAAAGAAACGTAGGACTTAGAAAGAAATTAAAAGACTGAAATTCAATACAATTAATTTTATTTAAACAAAAATAACCAGTCTCAATAAAGTGATATGATTGTATATAAAAAATTAATTATTTAAATAATCATTTCTTCATTAAAATTTTCCATAAAATAAACATTTAATAATTAGTAGCCGTAGGAGATAATGATGACTTCAGAATATTTACTGAGTTGTGCGCATGCGCTAGTTAGCAAATGAACATAAGTTACTTCGTGTCCCACAATAATCTATTTTTCAGTGAACTAACATTAAAACAGTAGTGAAAAAAACAGTGTCAGTGGAACAATAAGTGATACTGCTCACATGAGAGCTAAAATATAGGTGAGTTGTCGCTTATTTCTAAACTTTTAGTGAACCGTGTATACGTTCCTTAATCCTAACAGCAGCCATAGA
>NW_027113287.1:77220-86245 GCF_000696795.3 Halyomorpha halys | reverse complement strand
ATTTATCAATATTACCTATTGCCCACAACTGTGTGGCAGATTGTAATATCTATCAATAAATAAATCTCTTCTTCAAAAAAAAAAAAAAAGAATATTTACTATAAAAAATAGTTGGGTTATATTTTACACAGGGAACTTTAAATAGCGAATTCGAAGGTTCGATGCCCATACCAATTATCACTCTGGACACAGAACTGTAGATTCAGTGTTTATTAACATTTTAGGGATCCACTTGTTACTAAGCCCTAAAACCTTACACGCCCATCTTATTCACCGCAATGCTATAATAATATATAAAATAATTAACCTAATTTTTTACATAATACTTTAATTTCGAAAACTTTAAGGCGCTGTTCTTCCTTTATTGTAAGATGCCACGTAAATAATAGAAACAAATAATAATAATCTAAACCGCTACCACCAATGAAGGGTCAAAGGATTTAGATGTAATGTAAAGCCAACCGAAAAAAAAATCAGGTGAAATAACAAAAATTGCGAAAAAAAAATTTTATTTTTCCGTTGCTCTAAAAATAAGTATTTTAGTATTCCTCGAGGTAGAAATAGCAAATATAAATTTTGTTCCAGCCAAGAATACAACAGTTTAACAAAAGATAACAAAGCTGTAATACAATTGGGAAAGTTTCGGCAATTTCTGTTAGAATCAGATATTTTTATTTGTCATGAGGTGTTAATAGTTGACCGTAGATTAATATGTGGAGATGGGGGGGGGGGGGGGGAGGAAGGAGTGGGGTCAACAAATTAACAAAAATATATTTATTCGTGCCGACGTCTCGACCTGAATTTCAGGTCTTCATCAGGGCTAAATAACAAAAAAGAGATAACAACCACTATTCAAAGAAATATAAAAAATAAAAGAAAAATATGTTTTTTAGTCCTAAGAAGACCTGAAATTCAGATTGGAACGTCGGCACGAATAAATATTTAGATACATTTTTGTTTATTTGCTGACTGCCTCGCCCCAACCATCTTCTTCACATAATTTTATTTATCCTTTTTTAACTTTTATTTATTGATTAAATTCTTTAACATTTTGTTTTTATCTATTATCTATAATTACTAAAAATGAGAACTGTTTATTTTTTCTTTTAATTAACAAAATTAAAGGTACTTCAGAAGAAGAGGCGGTGAGGACTCTGGCACTGTGTATTGGCTGTGGTAAAGCAAAAGAGTATAAATGAAAATTTTAAAATACTTGAATAAATTAAAAAAATTCTTTAACTATACCTGACATATATTTGTATATAGATATGATATTTTTAATTCTAATTTTTTACAAAATTTTAATAAATTTGCATTCATCCCACTTTGCCTGTTGATTCAAAAGCCAACAGACTAGAATAGAAATTCAAGAAATTTTTACATTTTAATTTTTAAACATTAATATCGAACAAATTTATGAAAAATAATCAATTTCTAATGTCATTGTCTTATCATGACAAGTTGAATACTTTTTTCTTGATAAAAAGACGCTTTAAACTGACAAGATTTTCTCCACAAAGAAGAAAGTAGGAAAAATTGGCAATCACCATGTGAATGGCAAGGGGAAAACTTCACTCCGATTAAAAACGTTTACAAAAACACCGTAAGCCAATGTCTAGACCGATAAGGTGAGATTTTCTTTTCTTTTTTTTTAAATATATATTTTAAGCAAAGAAGAAAGTAGTTCCTCAATATCACAATCCATAAACAAATCGCAAGTAGGTTCGCTTTTTGATTAAGAACTAATACAACTTCCTTAGAGAAATTGCTTTCACGGCAATGCTGCCCAAATATATCGGGTTGCTGGAACATACTGCATCCTTATCAATCCACGATTCCATGTTTGGTTATGTATACACAAACATATGTTAATTAAAGATACTAAATGTTTTGTTTCCCTACTTCTTCAAATAATAATTAACTATAACCTAGATATATTATCCTTCAAATATTTTTTAAACAATTTTATTTAATTTTTTATGTATTTTTCCAGCTTCTTCCCACACAAAGATATATTACACTTTCCTTATCCATTCTTTTTTCTCTTTTTTTACCTATATTATCCACTCTATTCCACTCCGTCATAACTCCCTTCTTCAGTGATCCGCTATACACGTTCAACCCCGTTAAACAAATACAATGCAAATGAAACGAAATTCTCAATAAATAGAAATATAGAAATTAATAACAAATAATAACAAATAGCCACAGAAGTAGAACTTAAGAAAATTTAAAAAAATTGCCACAGAAGTCGAACAATTAAAACACATATAAATAAGTTAAAATAAGTGAATAAATAAGTTAAAACAAAAATAAATAGGTTGAAAAAACATTTTTTTTTAATTATTTATTTAATGTAATTTACAACAGTACAAAATAATACAATAGGTAAATATGTAGTATGTTTCATATACACTTGAAAATCTTGGGAAGGAACCACCCATTGGTGGTACTTCAAACATTAATTTAAATTAGAAGGTCCCGTGGCCATCTTCTAAAAAACTTTTAAACAAGTTAATATATTAAAACGTCAATAATTAATGAATGTCCATGTATCGCGAAAAGTATCTTCGACCTTTCTAAAACACAATAAAGAGAAAGTACATATGATAAATTGCCAAAGTACCATAAATATTCTTCATGTTTGAGGAATATTTATAAATAGAGAAGCGAAAATCTTATCTCTATATATTTAGCGAGATTTCCTTCAAGGAAATCAACCCATAGAAAGTGTGGATTCATACGAAAATGGAGAACAATAGAGGGTCGTGAAGACTTCCGTTTGCTGAGGAAGAGCGAGAAAGGAGAAAGTGAGGATGGTGGAAGAGGATGCATGACTTAAGGACCGTACTCATGCTGAGGATAGCACGTATATGGTACGGTGGTGCTTTATGGTTTCTCACACTCAGAAGCATAGAGGTAGGATGGGAGAGTGGTTCAAGTTCCGAAAAGAGAAAAAATTGTTAATCTCAATTTTTGTTAAACATAACATATACGTAAATAGCTTCTGGCTGTCAGTATAATTGTAAGCCTTTTTGAAATCTAGCCGAAATAAAGCTGACGAACTATCCCGATGTATTCCAACAAATAAAATAGCTACGATTATTATTAATGATAAGTAAATATTAATGAGAGAAATAATATTAGAATATGAAAAGTAGTTTAAGTATTCAGTTTATGATATTTCTAAAAGAATGGAATTTTAAGCATAATTACTAAGGGTCAAATCTCCTTAAACTTAAAAATAGCAATTTATGTATCCAACATATTTTCTACTGTTCTTAACGGATTAGATATGTAAAGTTCTTTTCTATAATAGCTATTAATAGTTTTAATATAATAGCTAAGAAGGGCGAATCAACTGTAGAATCCAGATGCGTCAACTTGAGAATCCAGACGCCAACGCAGAATTGCCTGACCTGACCTGGAAAGTATAATTGGAGTAATAGGCTCGCGGCGACTAGAATGGGCGAGTAAGGTTGTTGCCCTGGGCAAAGGACTCAGAACTAAAAAGGTAATTATTATTAATACATCAAGAGTTAGAATTCCGAGAGTCCACTGAAACGTAAATGGGAGGATAGAAATAGGTTTTTGGTGTAGTAAACATAGCTAAAACTTAACTGTCTCTAGAAATAAGTGTAGATTAATTTCTGTCAATGTATTCTTATGTAAAAATGTTTGAAAACACGAATGGTAAAAAGTTTATTATAATCCCTCGCGATCCGTATGCCAAAAATAGCACATTTTTCAAATTGACCGCTGTACATTTTTAGATTATTGCAATAGACAAAAATATATCTCAAAAAAGATTTCCACGTACAGATGTCTTATTAGCGCTCTAATTAAAGCTAGTATAACGTACGATAAAGAAGTTTATGACGTTTATCTTCTTAGGACTAGTAGTTCTTATGATATTCCACAAAATTTTTATTTCTAGCTGTTCCGATCAAAATTCTTATTTATGAAAAAAATATAATTCTTTGGAATTTCAATTCTTCGAAGGGTTTTAGAATAATTTCACGGAGGAGATTCCAAGTATATTCCAAGTATTTCCATAATAAAAAAAAAATAAAAGATAAGTTGTGTGCTAAATTATGCATGACCTTATTTCAGAACTGTTACATTTTTACAGTCCTAACCTGGTTACTGCATGAAGGTAACATTACTCCAATAAAGGATTTACTGACCTACAAAACGAGTTGCAATGTATTTCGGTTAGGAAGAGGCGAATTGCTGAAATTACAAAAAGGTCAAGGAGGGGTGTCAAGTGAAGCGTGGAGGTGCAAAACAAGGCAAAAACAATATTCACAATTAGTTTTTGGAAACTCAAAAAAATTTGAAATTAAAAAGTAAAATTATTTGATTAACCACGCACCACTGGGAATTAGAGTTTACAACAAAGTTTTAGAGCAAAATATGAAATCTTTATTTTAATATAAATTACTTCAACTAAAATATTTAGATAAGAAGTACTGAGAACATTAAATTTATTCTAATTTTATATATAAATAATCAGTTTAATCGTACAACTCAAGTTCCAAAGGTTTTTTTTTTTGTTAAAACTTTATTATCTTTTTTTTTAAGAATTTAAAAGTTAATCTATAAATATAATAAAAACATAAAATGGTAATAATCATTGAAATAAAAATATATTTTCAATTGTATAAACATTTTTAGACAAGAAATTTTGGAAAGCAGCACTAATGAAAAAGAAAAAAAAATAAAGATTTAAAAAATATAACTTATATCCAGTTTGAAATCTATAAATAAGGAAAATAAATGTTTCAACTAAGATGACTTATGTCCACAAAATTAAAAGTAAGGTGAGGAAAAATTAGAATAATAACATGGAAATTTGGCTTAATCTCAAATCATTTTAGATTTGTAAATGGTTATAAATTAGTTAAGTGGATGCATATATAGTTAAATATTAAATTATTTGAATGTAAATGGGTAAAAAAAATATATTAAAATGAAATGTAAATATTTATTGATGTAACTGTATGTTAATTAACATACAATTAAAAAAATCGCAATTAAAACTGTTGATTGTAAATATTTTTATTTTAGAACATGAGTAATGGGCAGAAGAGCCTAAAAAAATGTTCGGATAACATAATGAATAAAGGAGCAAAATAAAAAGGTATAAATATCTGAAAAGTAAGAAAATGAAGCTTTATTCTAATAATAGTAAATTTAATGCTACTTAAACTTGACATTCATTTGGTTTGCACACTGACAGCATAAACCTTAACCTGACAATATTCGAAACATCAAGATATTTCTTATAAAAATATTGAATAATTATCCTTATGTTGGTATTTTAAAGGACGATATTCGGCTGAGATTGGAGGTAGCAAGGCATGGCTGCAGTTAGAGGGCTTACGGTTATGTAATCGAGGGATAGACTGTACGAAAAGTAGGTCTAACGAAGGGATGAGAATCGCAAAAAAAGATTTTTTGCAATTGAAGCATCGGATCAGAAAATTGTCCGATAATAATTGGTCTTAAAATTTCATTTACTATTAGAATATATAAAAAAATGTACTCCATGAGCTGGAGAGGAATGAGAGAAGAGTATAAAATCAATAATAAATAATAAAATGCTAAGCGAACCCGAAGGTTCGATACTGATTCAACGAATCGTTCTCTACAAACATCTATCCAGTGATGCCCTCCAAACCCAAATGTACTTTATCAATCTTAACGCAATCCTCCCATCTACGTTTTGGTCTGCCCCTAGGGGCTCTAGAACCCGCTAGTTCAGTGCTTATCCACTCGCTACTATACCCAACAACCTTACACGCCGCAATGCTATAACCTGAATTATATTTACCGGATGCAGTAACCTCAATTCAGCGTTGTGTACTCTTCTAAATTTTCCGTTTAATTCATCCTTTTACAGCCCGAATATTTTATGCAATACTTTATTTTTGAAAACCTTAAGGCACCCTTCTTCCTTAAGTGCGACATTAGGGGTATTCATGATCTTTGGTTTAACATGTTAAAGCGTGTTAAATGGAAAAACTCATGTTAAATCGAAAAATATTGCCTTCTTTTACCGTGGTAAAACGAAATAACATTTAACATGGCTGAGAGTCTGTTACTTGGTCTGTTAAATGGAGAATGACGTCACACAATAGACCAGTTGAGATCGCCGCCATTTTTGTTGTGACAGCTCAGTTCTTTCGTGTCTTTGTGGTATTCATATCCCTGTTATTAAACCAGAATGGATAATTTTAATGATACATTTGAGGAAAAAAAACAGTAAAAAAAACAATGTAATTTCATTCTACTATCTGAAAATTTGTGAACGCTCGCCAGATAAAAATCTCACTATATGAACCATGTAATTATTCTTAGGGGACTTTATGTCCCAGAATAAAGTTATTTTTTCATTTCATTTCATAAGCTAAACATTCACACAAATTCCACTTTTCACTCACTCTGGGCATGTTGTAATTAATTACTTAAATCAAAACTGAAGTAAACAATAACATGAGGGTCTGGAAAGAAGGTTATAAACATAAAGGCTTATACAACAAGTTGCTGAGAAAATCCGCTAGGGGCTCTTATGCATTTAACGTTTAACATGACTTCAAATAGGGCTGCTCACAATCTTATAGTTATAACATTTAACATGGTAAAACATTTAACATTTAACACAACATCATGAATACCCCTAATATAAAAGATACTAATAACCCATACGTTATTTATCCCCTAAAATATAAAATAACCTAACAGATTAAGCTAAGAAATTATGATTTTTTAAAAATAATCGCAATTAGTTAGTTGGTACAATAATGATTGTTCCGTATAATAGTAACTGTAGAATTTGATAAGCAACAGGTTTCACACCTTAATTTCAAACCAACCAACCAACCAATAATTGTACCTACTTTTACAGGTTTGAAATTATATTAATTGATCGAAATATTCAAATTCCGTTGATTATACATTATCAACCACAATTTATTTAAACAGGCTTATTTTTACTAAATAAACCACAGGCAGAGTTTTTTTTTGTTTTTCTTATCCACCTATAAGTTTTATTTATACAAATACAAGTATATATACAACACAATACATATTTACATTTTAATAACAATAAGTAGGGGTGAGGGTAACAACGACAAACGTTTGATAACAACAGTTCTTTCATAACGAATAACTGTTATTTTTATTTTGTTCCCCAATTCGCCACCAGTGTCGTTGTAAGTTCGGTTTTTCGTTAAAACAGTACAAGCACAGTGAATGTAATGTTCTGTTGTTTATTTATAACAATCACTATAACGTTAGCTGTTTTACTGTCTTAAGTTCCTATTTTTGCTATTATTTTGAGTATTTCAAATGGTTGATGAGAAAATAATAGTTTATCTAAAATAAGTTAGGAAATAACAATTTTCTTTGAATAGAAAAATGATTTTTGAAATAGCCATTCATATTAAACAATTGTAGAATTAAATTAAAAATAAAATATTTTGAAATCGAAGAATTTTCGACTTAATTAATAAAACGTTTCGTTGTTTTCATATCGGTTATTTTTACCAACTATTAAATAATAATAGGAACGAAAACTAATAAGGTGGTATTCTATAGTTCGTTCGTTTTATGAACTGCTTTTTTTTTTAACAGTTGTTTTTTGTCAACGAACATTTCACTAACATCTGGGAAAAATATCAAAAACGGTCACCAATAATGTTAATATAATAATAATATAAATTAATTTTTAATGAGGCGAAGATAGTTGACCGTAGATAAATAAGAGAAGATGGTCGTGCGTGCGGTCAACAAAAAAAACAACACAAAAATTATTTATTTATGCCGACGTTTCGTATATAAAATTAATCAACTAGTTTATATTTTCAATTCATAGTTATGTATATTTCCAAATTTGTTAGTCTATTATTTATTTTTATTTTTGTGTTTCCCTGAATGATGTTTGTTATCTCTTTTTGTTTTATAGCCCTTATGAAGACCTGAAAATCAGGTCGAAACGTCTGAACGAATAAATAATTTCTTATTTATTTGTGTTAGTTTTTTTGCTGACCACACCCCCCGACCAACTTCTCCTCTCATAAATTAATTATGATAACATTAACTTACAATAGTTTTTACATAGATTATCTCTAAGATAACCGTACTAAGAAAATTTCTATGTACCATATGGAAGGACTTATTCCTGAATGATGTATGGAGGTCAGAGCGTAGCCGTTCACCGAGCAACCAATATGGCTACTTGTTCTCTAACATTAGTGCAGATGAACTTTCTTTGGATGATAATAGAGAGCACTTTCTAGGACCTAGATATGTCCTACGGGGAAGCACTATCCTTCAGACTTGATCCGAGCAGTTAGGAATGTCACATATTAGCGGTGGAGAGATTTAAAATTTATTCCAAGAGTGTAATAAGGAAACTGTATTCCAATCTCAATTTAATAACGATACAGGGTGTCCCAGTTCCATTCCTCCCTGTTCTCCCTATTTTTTTTTTTTATTTTTACTTGCCGAAAATGTCACCGATGTGACAGCAACTAAAAATCGACCAAGCCAAAAGTCGTTAAAATCTACCAACCAGAAGTACCACTTTGGAGAATCAATTTTAAACTGTTTTAGGATTATCTCAAAAACGACTAATGATTTTGATCAAACTCGGTAAACCAATGTACCTTTAAGTGATCCTTCATTCCAGACAGGTGTTATCCTCATTGTAATAGTCTAAACCAGCGGTCGCCAAACTTTCTGACCTCACGGACCGGTAAATTCATAATTTAAATCCCGCGGGACACTAATAGGATTTTTTAAGTGTTAAATATATTTATAAAAAAAAATTGTACCTAGAAATGAGTTTTGAAGAAGAAGGCAAAAAACTTCAGTCCCTTCAAGGTATGCAAGTTTGTAAAAAGAAGCGTCACCTAGCAACGGACCGACCATCTTAGATTTTTAGAGCAGTTCCGACTAATTAGTGGCTCAGGTAGCGTCATTAGCAGCCCTGTCTGCGTTTGGTTGATATTATTTTATT
>NW_027113287.1:74450-77070 GCF_000696795.3 Halyomorpha halys | reverse complement strand
TTAGTGGCCAACCCCTGAACCCAAGGAACGTGTGTAACCAGCCCTGTCTGCGTTCATTTTGTCGGCTCGCCTAATACAATACGACTGTTGGATATTTGGACCATCGATAACCCAGACCTACACATCTCGGCAGCACTCTTCCTCTGACCTATCGGAGTGGAGCAATCTTTTGTCGCGCAGTATTTATTTTATACATATTTATTTGTAAATTTGTTTCTATTCGTTTCCATAATTTATCTGACTATTTTATTTTTATCTGAAAGGGCTTTGTATTTTTGCTTGTATATTTTGTTTATGTTAGTTTTTAGTTTTCAAATGTTTAAATTGAACCAAATAAATGTTTAATCCGAGCCAGTTTGTTTTTTGTTCATTTTAAAGCCTTCCAACAAAAAGACATAGTCGATTTGAGGTGGCTATAACAAAATTAGATATATTTATATAATAATCAACAATAATTTTCAATAAAGAGTTTAGCATTGCCTAACAGTCCAGTATCCTATTAACATTCTCGCTGAGTAAGGCAATATCCGCCGTTTCGACGAAAGGCAAATCATAAATAGACAAGACAACGAGGCATATTATCACCAAGGAAAAAATTTCCTTCTAATAATAATTAACTTTGAAATTATCATGCTTATGACATTATCTAAGCCGTAGGTAATAGTAAATTTTAATGATTATTACCTTACAAAAGAATTGCTTAGGGTCGCTTGCATAAGATAATTTTATGACTGTTTAGCAGTTTTAATACAGCAGAATTAATCTTGATTTAAAATTAACCTAAACCTTTTAATATGCTAAGAATATATATTATCTATATTTTTGAATCTTTTACAGTTGTCGTGACGTTAATCGAAAGGCCCTTATAAATTAAAAATGTGTGAAAAAAAAGTGCGATAGTGATAAAAAAATTAAACTTTTTTTTTGGAAGATTGTTGATTGACCGTGTGTATATAAAAGGAAGATGGCCAGGGTGCGGTCAAAAGCACTCAAATAGTAACTAAACTTTTTAATGTGAGCCAACGTTTCGCCCCACTTTGTAGGGCTTCGTCAGGGCTAAAAAGGTTACAAACAACTAAAATAATGTAACTGAGTAAGATAATAGAAAACATGAAATAAAAGTAAACTAAGGTATGACTAAAAATGATTTAAAATATGAGATATAATGGAAGAGAAGTACAAAAATTGTGAAGGATAGAAATTAGATATAAATTTTATAGTGACAAGTACAGGTTTATTTTAAATGTGTTGAGCTCGGGCATAATAGCCTTCAAATTTTTATAAATCAATTTGATAATAAAATCAAAATTTTCTTTGATGAACGTCATGTGTTATATGTTTTATAATTATATAATGTAGTGCTATATGTTTTAATAAAAAAGGTTGGGACTATTTGGATAATTTTTGTTATTGTTATATAATATAAATTTAATTCCATCAGTGAAATAATCGCAACAAGTGACTCGAATTCGTTCTCATAGAGACAGATGTACGTGGCTGTTCACTCATCGGAAAACCTTCTGAATTATTCATGTACGCGCCGGATGGAAAAACACTAAATATTGTTTATCCAAAAGAACTTCCATAAAATCTTTCTTTCATAGCCATTACAGTGAATATACTAAAGATTTTATGGCGTTTAATTGAAGATTAGGAATGAAGTCGCTGATAACTACAATTACCACCAAAGAAATCGTTTCACTTATGGATCTAAAGATTTTTTATTAGTTTCGGAGACTATCTTCATGTTATATTTTGTTTATATTAATAGAATTAGTTATATGATATATATGACATGAATTAGCAATATCAGTTGTATCATGACCTTTTAAAGTCTGATCCCATTTATCATGAGTATTCTCATTACTCTCATGGGTTTTTTGGCCAATTTTTACTTTTGTCTTTTCAGCATTTATTTTCCTACTAACAGAGAACAATTCCTGTCGGAGAATGTTTAGATTATACTGCAAGTCTTTATCTCTGTTTAGTATACGCAAAATAAAACGAAGGTCAGACTCAGAAACTCATAAAATTCATGGGAGTTATTTTGTTTTTTTTAGCATTTTTTTGTTAGGTTGCAAGTAGGGATGGGGTATCGTAAGCAAAATCGAAACTGATATCAATATCGGTTAAAAATATCGACATGGATATTGTACTGGCACTAAAATATCGATATTCCAAAATATTGATATTTAAACATCCAAAAATTTAATAAATTAAAGAATTGTAATTATAAAACAATAATATATCAAATCTTAGGACCTATTCTTCTTAAAAACGGTAAATTAAAGCAACACCATGATAACCGAAACATAAACATAACATATATTAGAACAGCCATCCAACATAAAACTAAAATATAATTGGACATGTTAATTGAATAAATCATTTTTTTTTTTTAAGGATAAGACATTAATATTCCAATGATCTCCAATTTATATATAGGGAGATGGTCAGGGTTGCGGTCAAAGGAGAAATAAAAATAGTTTACAACTATTTATTTTCCAACGTTTCGCCCCACTTTGCAGGGCTTCATCAGGGCTAAAAAAATACAAAATGAAACTATGTTAAGATAAAATGATAGAAATAAAAATACAAAGATATAATGAAAAGAATAAAA
>NW_027113287.1:68142-68939 GCF_000696795.3 Halyomorpha halys | reverse complement strand
TTATACTTATATTAACTAAAACATGCTTCAACAACTTTTCGTGGCATTAATAGAAAAATACACTGATGTTTTCGGTCAGTGTTATCAGCTGGCATTTATCTAATTCGTGAGGTTTTCGACGATATGAATTACTTCATCTCTAAATATAGGTTTTAATAGAATATGATATTTTTGCGGATGAAACTTTTAGTAGATTAGATTAGATAGCATGCCGTAAAGCGAAAGTAGCTACAAAAACAGTTCCTCTTTATCGGTTTTGATTTTGTTTAATTTCCTCACGATCCAATGTCACTAATAACATGTTTATAATTGATAGAGATAACAATAAATGTTATCATGATAGGATTTAACGCTATCTCTCCAAGAGCTCAGTGCCATAACCCTCGGGCGACCTTCCAATGATTAATTCATTTTTTAATCAGCATAATTTTCAAGCCTATTTTATAAATAAACTGTTTTTTCGAATTGAAATCTTTGAGTATGAACCAAGATTTAAAAAAAAATTTTTTTGTGTGATGAGCACGTTCTGTTACATATTACCATTTTTATTGACATAAAATAATCCATTGGATGAATAATGAAAATATCATCACTCGAATAGTGGAATCTCGTAACATAAAAAAAAAAACCAAAACAATTTTAATATTTAGAAACACTAGTTTCTAACCTTGCTTCCTCTTCCAATCCTCCGAGGCGCCTGAAAAGAAGATGGCCTCGTAACCTTATATTGTAAACTGTTTTTAGACTTCTACTACTGGGTAGTTTCTCTACATCCTGTATCATATCATTATGTCATT
>NW_027113287.1:67093-68092 GCF_000696795.3 Halyomorpha halys | reverse complement strand
TTGACCGCAACCCTGACCATCTCCCTATATATCAATTTTTACGGTCAACTATACATACATATATAGGATCTCCAATTTATATTGTAGACACTAAGAAATAATATCCAATCATAAAATCGACATTATTAAAGTCAAAACATTCTAATATTTCTCTTTGATATCAATATCAAACTTTGGCAGCTATAATAAAAGAAAATGTAGGTATTTCATTAGTGAAAAACTTTGATATTTTAGGAAATTTTTAAGATAAAATATTTAAATTTTAATTCGATATCGATAAGGAATATTGGAGTTACTGGTAAAAAATACTGTACAAATATCGTAATCTTTATATATCTGCTATTTCGATATTTGGATTCAATATTATTGGTTGGATATTTCTGGAATTTTTCTTTACGTTGTCAAAAATAATTTACATACATGACGTTCTGAGGTGCGTGATTATCTTTAGAGAGAAAATTATGAATGATTTTTTTTTCTCTCATCTATTTAATACGTGTGTGCTATTGGAGTAATTTTTTTAAATATTAATATTGTGGTATTATTGGTTACAAAATATCAAATACAGAGCAAAAATATCGATATGTCATCCCTAGCTAGAAGATAATTAATCGTTTAGAACTGTAATATTATTTCACCTTAAATACCAAAGAAAATATTTCTATAATTTGATAAGCGCAAACTGAATATTAATGAAGGAAAGCGTTAATTTTCATCGGTCTATAAAATTTTAAACTTAACGGAAAAAAAAAAATAATAAAATGATGTAAATTATGTGAAAATTAATTTAATTCTTATTTCCCTTCTTTGAGTGTGTACTGTATTTTTTATATTTCTCTTTTTCCAACTTTTTATTTATTATTTCTCTTTTTTATTATATGTCTAATACTATTTTTTTGTATTTGTTTATTTATACTTTTCACTGTACATATTATTTTATTTTATCTACTATGTTCATTTTTATATAAATTTTCGCATAATAAAATATATATATATATA
>NW_027113287.1:60672-66197 GCF_000696795.3 Halyomorpha halys | reverse complement strand
AATATCAATAAATAAATAAAATAAAAAAAAAATATTTAGAAAAAAAAATAGTAAAAAATATTAAAAACTTTAAAATAAAAAGGTGTAGGAAAGTTTGTAATATAACATGCAAAGTTTCTAAACATAAATGGTTAGATGGACGTTTTAACAACATTGGGAAAATATTTCTACACCAAAGAAATAGTTTCATTGGTCTGAAAGAAGGCACTTGAAAAATGTCAGTCAATTTGGTTTAAATTAAGTGAAAATAAACTTAGAATTATTGAATCTATGATCTCTTGTCGAAAAGAACCAACAATTACCAAGAAGAAATGTGGTACTGACCGACTCTCAAAAGCGACATTTTGACTAGAGAAACATCGCCGAAATGTATATCTTGTAGGGCACCTTTAACATTACTTCACATCTTGACTGAGTGCTATGCCTGCTATAACGAACGAGAGAAAGTTGGACTGGGGACCAATACAGAAGAAATATTGATAAATAGTAAAAAGGCAGTACAAAATTTTTTTTCTAAAAAAAATTATATCTTTACTAGAATTTATCTTATCTTTTGACTGTTCTTTCACAAGTCATTTGTACAGGGCAAAAATTACCTCAGTAGTTAAAAAGACATAAATTATTGTAAAATAATAAGAACGGTAGAAAGAGAACATAGGAATTAGTTAAAAAAAATTAAAAATTGGTACAGCATTGATTTTAAGCTTTTATAAGACAAAAAAATTCGATGGATAAGAATTAATGTTATCACTTATCTTTTTAACACAGTAAAATCAATTAACAAAAAAAATATATATACATACATTCAACTAAACCAAATAAACTAAAACAAATGTAAAATGAAAACAAAATATGATACCGCGTGTTATACCACGATATGATACCTTGCATGATAACAAAAAATTATACCTCATGATACCAAAATACGATACCTCGTATTAATGAACCATCATTTTTATTTTTTTTTAAATGGTATACATTTTGTTTCCGTATTTCACAATTCAAACGAATATATTTTATATAAAATAACTACTATAATAATATAATGTAGTAATAATAAAATAACCAAAGTCATATCAATATTGTTCTTAATATAATTAGAATTTATGAAAGCAGGCAGTTATCAGATAGGACTAGATACCGAACGCATGACATTTACTATCTGCTAACTCGACCATAACATGAAGGCTAAACAAAGCTATCATTATAACAATTTATTTTATTTTTTTCAAGTTATCAACTGCCTTTGCAACATTTCGAACGGTCGTGATTTCGAAAGAGCGGTAAACCACTTTAACCCACACAGTTTGTTTCTACTATTATAATTTTCTTATCAAAAGAAAATAATGTTCGGGTAAAATAAATAATTTTTTATTTCACTAATTACCAAGTTTACCATTAAGAAATTTAAACCAGCTAACTTCTTCAAAATAACGGATTGGAAATACTTTCATATAAAATTATCAAAAGTAGTTAATCAGGAGTGAATATTAAATTGATAATGTCGGTTTTTTAAAAATAAAAAAACAAAAAAAAAATATTGCGTGTCTGAAACCTCAAGCGTACTTTATATATTTCTTCATTAGGGATTGCATTATCGGACCAAAAGTTCAATACCGATATTCGGTATTTCTTAGATCTTAATACCAACGATACCGGTAGTATGAATTTAAGAAAAAGAAAGAAAAAAACAGACGTTCCTTTATTTTATTTGCTTGTTTTATTAGAGAGAGTAAATATCATAAAAAATAATTTCTTAGAAATTATAACATTATATAAAGAATCACAAAAAAGTAAAGAAACAAGGAACACCATATGTAGGAGTATTTAATTTTTTTTAATGTGATCTTAAAAAACATAATGCATCAATTATACAGTCGTTAAGCCTGAAACATAATTTTGTGCAAAAATTACTATCTGTCGAAAACGCTCTTTAAGCACCTACGCTTGTTGGTGAATACTGTTAGCAATACTCCATATATTTTTTCCAAGTATATACCTCTAGATCTTTCATCTTAAAATAAATCGATTTCTCGTAAGATGGTTTTGGATATAACTGATTTCTGTATTGTATTTTGGTTTGTTGATTTTTTTTTTAGTTATTGCTAATTCTAATTTTTGTTCAAGAGCCAAATCATTTTCTCCATTGACATTGGTGTCATCATCTTCAATAATTCTTCTGAACGTGGATAGGTTTATGGGTAAAAAAGTTTAAGAAAATTTACTATGAACAAAAAATTATTTATTCGTTCCGACGTTTCTACCTGATTTTCAGGGCTATGAAAAATATATAATATTTACTTTTTAAAACAATTTTGATCTCTTTTCTCTCAACTTTACTCTTTTTTAACATCCGACGTTTCGACCTCTCAGGTCATTCTCAAGGATTCCTTATTCTGTCTTTCATTCCTTTTTTTTTCCTTAAAATTCATTAATGCCGGCTAATTGCCTTTGTCCCAATAATTTCTTCTATTAAATTATTTCCTAAATTTAAAACTTTCAATAACCACTTTTATGTTCATTAATAAACCCCAAACAGTCTGAATGAACATAAAAGTGGTTATTGAAAGTTTTAAATTTAGGAAATAATTTAATAGAAGAAATTATTGGGACAAAGGCAATTAGCCGGCATTAATGAATTTTAAGGAAAAAAAAAAGGAATGAAAGACAGAATAAGGAATCCTTGAGAATGACCTGAGAGGTCGAAACGTCGGATGTTAAAAAAGAGTAAAGTTGAGAGAAAAGAGATCAAAATTGTTTTAAAAAGAAACTAAACCACTCTCAAACAACTATATAAATAAAAAATAAATCTAATATAATATTATATTTCATCTTATATTGTTATCAAGTAACTAACGTCTAATTCCCTAGTTATTAATAAAATAGTTTATATTTTCAATTCATAGTTATGTATATTCCCAAATATGTTAGTCTATTATTTATTTCATTTTTATTTTTCTCTGAATGATGGTTGTTATTTCTTTTTGTTTTTATAGCCCTGATGAAGACTTGAAAACCAGATAGAAACGTCGGCACGAATAAATAATCTTTTGTTTGTGTTTTTTTTTTTTATTCTAACCACACCCCGTACCATCTTCTCCTTTCGAAGATCATTTAATTTTATACTGATATAACGAGTTTAATCGAAGTTGTCTTTTCCAAGAAAATTATAAGAAAGTGTGAAATCGATAATATAATGTAGTAAGAGTCTATAGTCGATTTTAGCGAAAAAATTGCCGTAACTTATTTTAAATACATGATTTAAACAAAGTTCCCCGCAACTTTCCGTTTTTACAGAGCCTGGTGATTTATACACGAAAACACCAACAGACAACTTTGCGAGACATGGTTATTTAAACTCATTTAAAAATGTACAACAGTTAATAATTATGGTTCGAAATTATTTATGATCGTAATACTTTATTATATATTTCTTGTACAGGTAAGTGAAAGTAAAAATAATATTGAAAAAAATTCTCTGTTAATTTAGTATACTAATTAGATAATATTGTGAATTATAAGCCATATTTGTTCTACTTCAATTTTTAATATTTAAAAAATT
The DNA here is from genome assembly GCF_000696795.3 of Halyomorpha halys. Lineage (NCBI taxonomy): Eukaryota > Metazoa > Arthropoda > Insecta > Hemiptera > Pentatomidae > Halyomorpha > Halyomorpha halys. The sequence goes on along the minus strand of NW_027113287.1, from coordinate 62,635 downwards.
ATATTGTCTTTCTTACACATTTACTTTGTATATATTTATTAAATACATTGGTAAATTTCATTGAATAAAAAATATATATATATTTTTTCACAAATTAAATCTTCTATACTGACTTATGTCTCAGATAAGCCGATCCAACTATTATGGTTAATAGTTTAAATACTGTAAATTTAAAGAAATAAAAGAGACGAAAAAGTATTTTCTTATAAAACTTGCTTTGTTGTTTTTATACTATAATTCCGTACGTAACCACTGCCCACTATGTTATGAATAGGACAGTGTTGATATTATTAATAAGTTATGATAATTTATGATTCAGAATGTTTTTAAAAATAATTTTTAATGATTAGATTGAAATTGAAATAGTTAATTGGTAGACACCCTTGAGAATGGCTGAAACGTAGGAGTTATCGGAGAATAAACATGTTGGGATTATATGGCTATTTTGTATTATGATCAGAGATATAGTTTTATTCAAATCTTTGAACAACAAATTTCAATCTTTTTGCAAATTTGAATAGTATGTACATGTTGAAAAAAAAAAAGTAGATAACAAAAAAGACTAAATGTAAATTTATGATAACTGGAGTTTAGAGGCAGTTGTGAAACCGTGTGCGTAATAATTATCTACCCAGTTGATAAGGTAAATTTGACATTTTTTTTTTTTTTTCAAACAGCTACGAGAATCATCAACACAATACAACTCTCATTAAAAATAGAACGTTTTGGGCACTAAACGAACTGATTGAATCAATATCTAAGTTATCACTACTGCAGAATCCATATAAGACCAACATTGATAATTTTTTTTTTCTAACAAAATTGATAGATTTATTTATTGATAGATATTACAATCTGCCACACAGTTGTGGGCAATAGGTAATATTGATGAATGATTTCATACATACTAAAATAAAAAAAATAAAATACAATTAAATACGATAATTAATTTTTTTTTTTTTTTTTAAATACATCCTGGATAAACTTTCGCAATGTAATGAGTGAGAGAAAAATAGTACGAACAAATTGTACCTGTACTGTATATTTTAGCCCAAATCGATATGTAGCAAAATGGAAAAAAACATTTCTAAGGTCTCGAAAAATACTTTTTTCCACGTTTGAAATTTGGAAAAAAACTTTTTTGGAACCCAGAAATAGTAATAGCGTTCAAAAAGTTGTATAATAAGGTTATTAGATATTTAATTACAAGAATTGTAATATTTCTTTGCTTAACGACAATAAAACATTCATAAAAACATAGTCACGATTAAATAATAATAATAATATATTCATAATTATAATTAATAATAACTCTTTCTAAGAGAAAAAAAATTTTGAAAATCTAAAAATTTCTAATCTTTCACATTTATGGTTCTTTTGGTGAAGATTATGTTTTGCTTCTCAACAATAGTATTTCAAAAAATTTAGTGTTTTTGTTAATTAAATTTAAAAAAATTCTCTCATTTTAAAATTTAGTAATATTTATAAATTATCTATAAAATAACAAAATTTACTTAAAATAAAATAAAAATGGGTTAATATTATTTCTCCAGCGCCGCCTCCCCCCCCCTAAAGTTGTTAATATTTTAAGTTAGGGTTTTAAGGGTTGAATTCGAAACTAGTTCATACAATTACAAATACTGTAATTTAATATTTAAATATGATCATATTACACGGTTTTATTATTTTTTTTTTTCAGAAATTCATTTATAGATGTGAATTATTTTTTTTTTTTTTATGCCATTTATATTATAATTTTTGTATCTCAAAACCAATTTGTTTTCTTATCTTAAACGTAAAAACAAATTATAGAATAGGATGTAATGAAGATCATACTCCATATAGAAGTGTCCTTTGTAGTTTAAAATACTAGGGGGATACTAAAATACTAAATAATTGTAAGATACAAAAATAAAATACCAGTAGGGATTTTATAGTTTTTTTTTTAAATATTTATTTATTG
>NW_027113287.1:58226-58792 GCF_000696795.3 Halyomorpha halys | reverse complement strand
AAAAAAAAAAATCTAAGATTATTATAGATAATTATGAGCGTTTTTCACTACTTTTAGGTTTATCACACCAACTTTTTGCTAAATATATCTTGAATAGTTTTCCAAAAAAGTAATTTAAAATTAGATCCAAATTATTTTTGTTGTAAGATAAATTTTCTCTTAAATTAAAAAAAATATGAACATTTTTGTTGTTTTTTGGTGTTATCACACAAACATTCTGCTAAATATATCTTGAATAGTTTTCAAAAAAAGTAATTTATAATTAGATCCAAATAATTTTTGCTGTAAGATAAATTTTATCTTAAATTAAAAAAAAAATCTAACATGATTATAGATAATTATGAGCGTTTTTCAGTACTTTTAGGTTTATCACACAAACTTTCTGCTAAATATATCTTGAATAGTTTTCCAAAAAAGTAATTTAAAATTAGATCCAAATTATTTTTGTTGTAAGATAAATTTTCTCTTAAAAAAAAAAAAAATCTAAGATTATTATAGATAATTATGAGCGTTTTTCACTACTTTTAGGTTTATCACACCAACTTTTTGCTAAATATATCTTGAAT